>NC_057406.1:37805857-37918702 GCF_019320065.1 Cervus canadensis | reverse complement strand
CATTAGCTCCCTCTGATTGCCCTCAGGGCTTTCAGGCCCGGTCCTTACCCTAAGCAATGCTGCCCACTCCTCTCTGTTCTGCCCCCACTTGCTGGTGGTGGATGCGAGCATCTGGGGTACTTTTCTGCTGGGAGTTGCTTTTAGGCATGTAATCTGCGGGTTTTATTTATTTTTCCTTCTGGTTAGGTTGCCCTCCGAGGTTTGAAAACTTCCCCCAGACCCGCCTGCGAGAGGGTTTCCTGGTGTTTGGAAACTTCCTCTATTAAGACTCCCTTCCTGGGACGGATCTCTGTCCCTAACTCTTTTGTCTCTCTTTTTATCATTTATATTTTGTCCTACCTCCTTTCAAAGACAATGGGCTGCTTTTCTGGGTGCCTGATGTCCTCTGCTAGCGATCAGAAGCTGTTTTGTGGAGTTTGCTCAGCGTTCAAATGTTCTTTTGATGAATTTGTAGGGGAGAAATTGGTCTCCTCACCCTATTCCTCCACCATCTTAGCTCCCTCTCCCCAATTTATTTCTTTGGCTGCTCTGGGTTTATGTGCAGCATGTGAACTCTTAATTGGTGCATGTGGGATCTAGTTCCCTGATTAGGAATTGAACCCAGGCCTCCTGCATTGGGAGCATGGAGTCTTAGCTACTGGAACATCAGGGATGTTCCCTCTGTCAAGCCAATTGATGGCAGTAAAGGAGGAGGTATCATGAGAACAACCTGGAAAATGGGGACTTGGAATAAAACGAACCATGGAACCTATTTCTTCTCCCCACTCCATGCAACCAACACACTGAATATGTGTATAAGTGAAATTCTAAGAAAAAAAAAAAAGATATCCTTAGGTGTCAGAACTTAGGGAAAACTTAAGGCAAAAGGATAGCTGTTTATCAGCTTTTTTTTTTTTAATATGGATATTTACTTGGCTCTTGTCCATTTACAGAAAAAGAGACACAGATGTACAGAGCAGAATTTTATCAGCTGTTTATTGACAGCTGATAAACATTACCCAGCCGTGGGATAGGGGAGAGAAGACAGAACCTCCTCACATGAGAAGGAAGGCTAAAACTAACCTCCTGCATGAGGCTGGAAGCTTTTAAACCTCACCCATTTATGGAAAAAGAACTAGAACAACTCTACCAGCAGCAGAACATGCTTCCAGGTCATCCACTTGGAAATGTGCACTGAGGAAAAAAATGTCACCCCTAGGCATCAACATTCTGTCAGAAGATATTCAGAAACATTCTGAAAGGAACACTCTTACAACCTAGGGCACACAGGACTCTCACAAAGAGGAGAACAAAGTAAAGATGGGCTGAATCTAGGTAACAGACAAGGAGATGTACCACTTTGAGGGAACATCACCAAAGTCAGCAATCGCTTAAAAATGACAGTGATAAAACAAGCCTAGATTTTCTAGGGGACAGAGCCTGGATATTTATGGCCAGGAGCTGAGCTGGGAATACTTGGAAGCTGGACCAGTGTGGAATGAAGTCAATGCTCCAGAGGTTTGGAGCAATGGCTGGAGAGACTGAGTGAGAGTTACTAAACCAGAGTGGCAGAGACACTGTCTGGGCCAACAGGCAGTGAGAATTTCCTTAAAGCCATCCAGATTCCTATAGCATCAGAGTCAAGGGGATATCAATTTTCAAAAAAGCAAACCGAGGAAAAGCTGAGTCTGAGACACCTGCTCAGAGCCAAAATAACTGAAAAGTGTGAGATTAGCCCTGTAGAGGGAATCATCTGGCTGACAACAATTTTAAAATTTGCTCAGAATTGGCTCAGAATAGGACTCTGAAAGATGAAAGTATGACTTCAGAAAAGAAAAGAAAAAAAGAAATGCCAAACAAGGTTTTCAAGCGGTCATTGTGAATGCTTCTCAACAGAAACAGCACACAAAACATGTAAGTACCAAAAGACGGACAGTATTAGCATTGGCAGATACAGGATGCCGAGAAACTATGTATAAAAATGTTTTACATAATACAATATAATAAAGTATGAAATTATATGAGTATACCAAAAACATAAAGAATGAACAGACTTTTCAAAAACAGGAACTCTAGGAATAAAAACTATTGTCTATATGTTTCAAGTGACAGTATAATTAACAATAACAAAAAACAGTATATGTTATGTGTGGTTAAACTCAATAGAGAAGCAAATGTTTCTCAGTGAGGGAGGAGATGCTGAGGGAGTCTGAGAAATGCCTAGACTTCTCTAGCTGCTCTGTCTCTGGTAAATCACTTCAGGAAGGCGTAGGAGGCAGATTTTCTTTTCTTTTACTCTTCATGTTCTCTAATCTAATATTACTAGTGATAAAGCTGATATTAGGGTCCTTAATGTGACTGTTGTACATAATTTTTAGATTTACTTTTTATTTTTTATGTGCCTTCAACTTATAATTTAGATTTTATTTTGAAAAATTTTGAAGTACAGAAAGTTCAAGAATAAGGTAATGAACACCTTTATATGTTTCATCTAGATTCAATAATTGTGAACATTTTGCACCTATAATTTCTCTCTTAATAAATATGTGCATATGAATGTAATTGTTTTTTCATAACCATTTGTAAGTTAATGAACCATCACTCCTAAGTACTTCAGTATATGCATACCTAGAACAAAGACGTTCTCCTCGGTAATCACAATACAGTTACAAAATTCAAGGGATTTAGCATTAACTTAATGCTGTTACCTAATACACAGTCCATATTCAAATTTTACCAACTGCTCCAGAAATCTCCTTTATAAAAATTGTTTTTCCTGATCCATGTTCTAATCCTAGATTCATGTTGTGTTTGTTTCTTTTGCCCCCTTTAGTCTGGAACAGTTCCTCAGCAAATCTTTGGCTTTTATGACACTCACATTATTGAAGAGTACAGTTCAGTATTTTTATGAATGCCCTCTGAGCTTGGGTGGTCTCATGGTTTTCTCATGATTAGACTTAGGTTTTATATCTTTATCAGGGATACTACATCAGAAGGCACATAATGTCAGCTTGTTCCATTCAAGGTTATGTTAACTTGATTAGTATAATTTTGCCAAAATAAAGAAACCACCTTTTCTTTTGTAATTAATATGCAATATATATGTACATAGTTTTGATCCTGTTCAACAGTGGGATCTGTGATGCATTGGTTGTAGCTTCCACTGATGATTCTTGCCTAAATCAACTATTGCTCTGTTGGTGGCCAAAAGTTTTGTGTCTTTATATTTTAACTGGATCAGAATCTGGACTGACAAGGAAACAAATTGTCTCTTGCAAATCCATTGCATGACATATTAGCCTGGCAACCTCAAGAAATCAACATACAAGGTAGAATAGGGAGAAAGCATGTCTTGGAGTAGTTTGGGTGAATGGCTTGCTAGTCTTTGAATTTGTGGGCAGTAGAAGTTTATATTGTAGCTAGTATTTGCAGGCCTGTGGATTGTCTTTAAAAATCACTGCCAAATTTGAAGGATTAACCCATTGTTTTGTCTAGTGTCTTCAAGTGTGGGACCCTATCTGGGTTTATTTAGTAAATGAAAGGATTCAGTTTAGGGACTATGGTAATTAGGGCCTTCACCTGAGTAAGAAACAGACCTTTACTGAAGTTCTGGTTCTACTGAAAAGGGTGGTAGGTGGGGGAAATATTTTTTCAGGACATAGGGTTTATTCAACCTTTGAATTTTAAAAGCTGAAAAAAGTAAGATTTGGGGATAAGTATATGACCTGGGTCTCTGCATCTCATCGGAATTCTTAGAGAAACTCCTGAAGCAGTAAAGGGAGAGTATACATGAGCTCTATAGAACTGGTACTGACGAGCAAGGTAGGAAAGAAAATGATTCATCCTTATTATCATCTTTTTTGCCTATGTTTTTCTCCAACTGATTACAAAGTTATAAATTACTTTTAATCCTTTCCTGCTTTCTCAGAGTTACTGAAGGGGGATATCAGGGTGAAAATACTCCAAAGAATAATTTTAAAAAAATCAGCATATCAAGCCCCTTTCCCTTTAGTTTATACAATAACAAAATAAAATAAAAACAAGTTGGGGACAGTAGAGGTCATATCGCCTTCTTAAGGAGAGCAAACTTCAGGAAATGGTAACTGTCCTATGGGGAAGAGTGCCAGGGAGCTGCCAAGAACCTGGCTTATCAATTTTGCAGGTTCCAGTAGAAAACAAAGGCTGTCCTCACATTTCATAGCAGGGTAACTGTTGAGAAAAAGACATGGAGACTTGGTGAAGTCCCAAAACAAACGGGAAGACCATTGAAGAGAGGATGAAGTGCCTTCCTCATCCCACTCAAGCCTCCTTGGGAAGATGGCTCCACCCTGTGTCCACAGGTATTAATTTAGGGATACAAAGGGAAGATAAAATTAACACTCTGAAGGCTTACCAGAAATTTCCAGATCATGGGAGAAAGCCACACGAAATAGGGGACTATAGACACAATATCTCCATCTGGTGGCTGGACAGAACCTCTAACTACATCTTTCAAGAGGATCAAGAAATCTTTGAAGGACTGGATCCCTTAGCCTCCTATACAAACAAAATCCACAGACTGAGCTAGATGAGCAGGCTGTCATTCACTCAACAAAATATTTATTAAGTACCTACTATTTGTCAAGAACTGCACTGACAAAAGGATAGAGTAGTAAACCAGAAAAAAGGCTCTGCTTTTCATTTAATTAGAAAGATAATAGACAAGTGTACAAATAAATACATGTCATGAAACAGGAAGTAATTTAAAAAACAGAGGAGATAAAACTTACCCCCATAAAACAATGGCCACTTTTGGCACAATCCTCACAAGAGTAAGAAAAAATGCAGAGGAGAAGCTAAGAGGATGAGAGAGAAAGTTATACTCCAAAGCAAAAAAATTCCATGGCTCAATATAGCCTGGAATGGAAGGGGTTTATAGGTATGGGATAAAAAAAAGGAGGGTTTGAACTAAAATGATACTCAAATGCTAATAACAAAACTTTAAAAAATGTCATTGGACTAGACTAATGTGAAACATAAGAAATAATTGCAAAGTTTAAGGAGCCTCATTACCCAATATGGTAAGATCTTGACAAAGCAAAGATAGTAACAAGTAATTTCAATCAAGACGGTGGAATAGGAGGACATGGAACTAACCTCTCTTTATGAATGCATCAAAAATACATCTACATGTGGAGTAATCCTCACTGAAAACTAACTGGAAACTGGCAGAAAGAATCCTATAAAATTGAGGCTGTAAGAAAGATACACACAGAATTGTGTAAGAAAGGAAAAGAATTGAACAGATTGAGACCTGTAGGGGTGGGGGCACTCAGAGGAAAAGAGAGATTACCTGAGTGGAGATTTGCTATGGGGTGTGAGTGATTCAAGCCACTTTTTGGGCACCCTGGCCCTGGGATCCTACAAAGGGAAGCTGAGTCTCCTCGCCTGGTTGGAGGGACTCTGGAACTAATGGGAGGGCTTGGGGGAAGGTTGGACTCCACTCAGGAGGGGCAAGCAGGCTGGCTTGTCCCCAGGCACAGTGGAGAGGGTGGATTGAAGGTTATTCTGATTGCTGCCTGATCTCTCTGACCACCCTGGTGCAGTGCAGCCAGAACTGAGTGAATGTTCCCAACCCTGCTTACTCTGTGTTATAGCTGTGCATTGGACAAGTTATCTTTGGAATAGCATCAAGTATACCAACATTCATTTTATTGGGGACCTGAAAGGAAAAAAAGAGGGAAAGGGGATTGAGAATGTATTTGATGAAATTAGGACTGAAAACATCCCAAATCTGAAGAAGGAAAAAAATATTCAAATGCGGGTGTACCAAGTGTCGCAAACAAAATGAACCCAAACACATCCACACCAAGAGATATCCTGACTAAAATGGTGAAAGTCAAAGATAAAGAGAGAATTCTAAAGGCAACAGGAAAAAAAATAAAGAGCCACATGCGAGAGAACCTCCATGGCTTTCAGCTTATACTTCTGCAGAAAGTTTGCAGGCCAGAGGAGAGTGGCATGAAATAGTCAAATGCCAAAAGGGAAAAATCTGCAACCTAGGATATACTACCCAGCAAGGTTGTCATATAAAATCAAGAGAGAGAAACAACCTCTCAGGTAAGCAACAAGTAAAAGAGTGCAATACTAAACTTACCTTGAAAGAAGAGTTAAAAGGTCTTCTCTAAGTGGAAAAGAAGAATCTATACAAAAGGGAAAATCTCACTAGGAAATGCAAATACATAGTAAGGGATAAGAGTCATCCACTTAAATAAGCTATCTTTTAAACTTCATGGTTAAAATATAAAAAGTTGCAAAAGCAGCTATCACTAAATAGTTAGTTAATATATATGAGAATATAAAATGACATAAAAATGCAAAATGTGAGGGAAGAGTAAAAAAATCTAGATTTTTTAGAATGTGTTTGAACTTAAATGACTACCAGCTTAAAACAAGTAGATATAGCTACAGATCAACCTATAGTTATAGCTCTAGCTATGACAATCAACCAACACATGGTAACCACAAATAAAAAACTACACAAAAACTAAATGCAAATATAAAATCTAACTACAATAGACACACACACACAAATCTCTATAAGCATAATACTAAAAACAGTAAACCACAAGGTAAGAAGCAAAAAGAAAAAGAAATAAACAAGAACATAAAAATAACTGGAAAATAAGTAATAAAATTGCAAAAAGAGCATGTTGCTGCTGCGGCTGCTGCTAAGTCACTTCAGTCTTGTCCAACTCTGTGCGACCCCCATAGACGGCAGCCCATCAGGCTCCGCCATACCTGGGATTCTCCAGGCAAGAACACTGGAGTGGGCTGTCGTTTCCTTCTCCACTGCGTGAAAGTGAAAAGTGAAAGTGAAGTCTCTCAGTCGTGTCTGACTCTTCGCAACGCCATGAACTGCAGCCTACCAGGCTCCTCCATCCATGGGATTTTCCAGGCAAGAGTAAGGGAGTGGGTTGCCATTGCCTTCTCAGAATTAGAGCATCAGTTCAGTTCAGTCGCTCAGTCGTGTTCGACTCTTTGCGACCCCATGAATCACAGCACGCCAGGCCTCCCTGTCCATTACAAACTCCCGGAGTTTACTCAAACTCATGCCCATCGAGTCGGTGATGCCATCCAGCCATCTCATCCTCTGTCGTCCCCATCGCCTCCTGCACCCAATCCCTCCCAGCATCAGGGTCTTTTCCAATGAGTCACCTCTTTGCATGAGGTGGCCAAAGTATTGCAGAAATGGTATGGACATAACAGAAGCAGAAGATATTAAGAAGAGGTGGCAAGAATACACAGAAGAACTGTACAGAAAAGATCTTCATGACCCAGATAATCACAATGGTGTGATCACTCACCTAGAGCCAGACATCCTGGAATGTGAAGTCAGGTGGGCCTTAGAAAGCATCACTACGAACAAAGCTAGTAGATGTGATGGAATTCCAGTTGAGCTATTTCAAATCCTGAAAGATGATGCTGTGAAAGTGCTGCACTCAATATGCCAGCAAATTTGGAAAACTCAGCAGTGGCCACAGGACTGGAAAAGGTCCATTTTCATTCCAATGCCTAAGAAAGGCAATCTCAAAGAATGCTCAAAGTACCACACAATTGCACTCATCTCACACGCTAGTAAAGTAATGCTCAAAATTCTCCAAGCCAGGCTTCAGCAATATGTGAATTAGAGCATACCTATCAATAATTACTTTAAATGTCAATGGATTAAGAGCATCAGTCAAAAGATGTAGGATGACTAATAAGATAAAAAACAAGACCCACCTGTATGCTCCTTACAAGAGACTTTGTTCACAGCTAAAGTAGCACACAGACTGAAAGTGAAATTATGGAAAAAACTATTTCACACAAATGCAAATGACCAGAAAGTGGGGTTATATATGCTTTTCAGATTATTTTCCCTTATAGATTATTATTTAGTTCAGTTCAGTCACTCAGTCTAGTCTGACTCTTTGTGACCCCATGGACTACAGAACGCCAGGCCTCCCTGTCCATCACCAACTCCCGGAGTTTACCCAAACTCATGTCCATTGAGTCGGTGATACCATCCAACCATCTCATCCTCTGTCGTCCCCATCTCCTCCTGCACCCAATCCCTCCCAGCATCAGGGTCTTTTCCAATCAGTCAGCTCTTCACATCAGGTGGCCAAAGTATTGGAGTTTCAGCTTCAACATCAGTCCTTCCAATGAACACTCAGGGCTGATCTCCTTTAGGATGGACTGTTTGGATCTCCTTGCAGTCCAAGGGACTCTCAAGAGTCTTCTCCAACAGCACAGTGCAAAAGCATCAATTCTTTGGTGCTCAGCTTTCTTTATAGTCCAACTCTCACATCCATACATGACTACTGGAAAAACCATAGCCTTAACTAGATGGAACTTTGTTGGCCAAGTAATGACTCTGCTTTTTAATATGCTTTCTAGGTTGGTCATAACTTTCCTTCAAAGGAGAAAATGTCTTTTAATTTCATGGCTGCTGTCACCATCTGCAGTGATTCTGGAGCCCCCCAAAATAAAGTCCGACACTGTTTCCACTGTTTCCCCATCTATTTGCCATGAAGTGATGGTACTGGATGCCATAATCTTAGTTTTCTGAATGTTGTGCTTTAAGGCAACGTTTTCACTCTCCTCTTTCACTTTCAACAAGAGACTCTTTAGTTCTTCTTCACTTTCTGCTGTAAGGGTGGTGTCATCTACATATCTGAGGTTATTGATATTTCCCCCGGGAATCTTGATTCCAGTTTGTGCTTCATCCAGCCCAGCGTTTCTCATGATGTACTCTGCATATAAGTTAAATAAGCAGGATGACAATATACAGCCTTGATGTACCCCTTTCCTTATTTGGAACCAATCTGTTGTTCTATATCCAGTTCTTACTGTTACTTCTTGACCTGCATACAGATTTCTCAAGAGGCAGGTCAGGTGGTCTGGTATTCCCATCTCTGTCCGAATTTTCCACAGTTTATTGTGATCCACACAGTCAAAGGATTTGGTATTGTCAATAAAGCAGAAATAGATGTTCTTCTGGAACTCTCTTGCTTTTTCGATGATCCATTGGATGTTGGCAATTTGATCCCTGGTTCTTCTGCCTTTTCTAAATCCAGCTTGAACATCTGGAACTTCACAGTTCACATATTGCTGAAGCCTGGCTTGGAGAATTTTGAGCATTACTTTACTAGCATGTGAGATGAGTGCAATTTTGTGGTAATTTGAGCATTCTTTGGGATTGCCTTTCTTTGGGACTGGAATGAAAACTGATGTTTTCTAGTCTTGTGGCCCACTACTGAGTTTTCCAAATTTGCTGGCATATTGAGTACAGCACTTTCACAGCATCATCTTTTTTTTTTTTAAATATGGAACGCTTCACGAATTTGCGTGTCATCCTTGCGCAGGGGCCATGCTAATCTTCTCTGTATCGTTCCAATTTTAGTATATGTGCTGCCGAAGCGAGCACCACAGCATCATCTTTTAGGACTTGAAATAGCTCAACTGGCATTCCATCACCTTCGCTAGCTTTGTTTGTAGTGATGCATCCTAAGGCCCACTTGACTGCACATTCCAGCATGTCTGGCTCTAGGTGAGTGATCACACCATCATGATTATCTGGGTCGTAAAGATCATTTTTTGTACAGTTCTTTGTATTCTTGCCACCTTTTCTTAATATCTTCTGCTTCTGTTAGGTCCATACAATTTCTGTCCTTTATTTAGCCCATCTTTGCATGAAATGTTCCCTTGGTGTATCTAATTTTCTTGAAGACATATCTAGTCTTTCCCATTCTATCATTTTCCTCTATTTCTTTGCACTGATCACTGAGGAAGGCTTTCTTATCTCTCCTTGCTATTCTTTGGAACTCTGCATTCAAATGGGTATATCTCCCCTTTTCTCCTTCGCTTTAAACTTCTCTTCTTTTCACAGCTATTTGTATGGCCTCCTCAGACAGCCATTTTGCTTTTTGCATTTCTTTTTCTTGGGAATTGTCTTGCTCCCTGTCTCCTGTACAATGTCACAAACCTCCATCCATAGTTCATCAGGCACTCTATCAGATCTAGTCCCTTAAATCTATTTGTCACTTCCACTGTATAATCATAAGGGATTTGATTTAGGTCATACCTGAATGGTCTAGTGGTTTTCCCTACTTTCTTCAATTTAAGTCTGAATTTGGCAATAAGGAGTTCATAATTTGAGCCACAGTTAGCTCTCAGCCTTGTTTTGGCTGACAGTATAGAGCTTCTCCATCTTTGGCAGCAAATATAATCAATCTAATTTTGGTGTTGGCCATCTGGTGATATCCATGTGTTGAGTCTTCTCTTGTGTTGTTGGAAGAGGGTGTTTGCTATGACCAGTGCGTTCTCTTTGCAAAACTCTATTAGCCTTTGCACTGCTTCATTCTGTACTCCAAGGACATATTTGCCTGTTACTCCAGGTGTTTCTTGACTTCCTCCTTTTGCATTCTCGTCCCCTATAATGAAAAGGATATCTTTTTTGGGTGTTATTTTTAAAAGGTCTTGTAGGACTTCATAGAACCATTCAACTTCAGCTTCTTCAGCATTACTGGTCAGGGCATAGACTTGGATTACCATGATATTGAATGGCTAGCCTTGGAAATAAACAGAGATCATTTGTCATTTTTGAGATTGCATTTAAGTACTGCATTTCAGACTCCTTTGTTGACTATATGGCCAGTCCATTTCTTCTAAGGGATTCTTGCCCACAGTAGTAGATATAATGGTCATCTGAGTTAAATTCACCCATTCCATTCCATTTTAGTTCTTTGATTCTTAAAATGTCAACATTCACTCTTGCCATCTCCTGTTTGACCTCTTCCAATTTGCCTTGATTCATGGACCTAACATTCCAGGTTCCTATGCAACATTGCTCTTTACAACATCAAACCTTGCTTCTGTCACCAGTCACATCCACAACTGGGTGTTGTTGTTGCTTTGGCTCCATCTCTTCATTCTTTCTGGAGTTATTTCTCCACTGATCGCCAGTAGCTTATTGGGCACCTGCCAACCTGGGGAGTTCATCTTTCAGTATCTTATCTTTTTGCCTTTTCATACTGTTCATGGGGTTCTCAAGGCAAGAGTAGTGAAGTGGTTTGTCATTCTCTTCTCCAGTGGACCACATTTTGTCAGAACTCTCCATTATGACCTGTCCCTCTTGGGTGGCCCCACATGGCATGGCTCTTAGTTTCATTGAGTTAGAGAAGGCTGTGTTCCATGTGATTAGATTGGTAATTTTTCTGTGATTGTGGTTTCAGTCTGTCTGTCCTCTGATGCCCTCTCTCAGCGCCTACCATATTACTGGGGTTTCTCTGATTTGGATGTGGGGTATCTCCTAATGGCTGCTGATCCTGACCTTGGACATAGGGTATCTCCTCTCGACTGCTCCCTACTCCAGTGCCAGGCAGCAGATGCTGAATATCATCCTGTGTGATAAAAGGATATCCATTTTATACACACTAATTTGTATCTGCTAGTTTAAAACTCCTAATTTATCCCTCCATCACACCAGAAGTTGAGCCCCCCAAGTTGGAAGGTTTGAAATATGCAGTGAAAGAAGAGCAGTGGCAATTACTAACAGCTTCAGAAAGAATGAAGTGCTAGGCCAAAGCAGAAATAATGGTCAGTTGTGATTGTGTCTAGCAGTGAAAGTAAAGTCCAATCCTGTAGTTCAGTTCAATCACTCAGTCACGTCTGACTCTTTGTGACCCCATGGACTGCAGCACGCCAGGCCTCCCTGTCCATCACCAACTCCCAGAACCTGCTCAAACTCGTGTACATCGAGTCAGTGATGCGATCCAACCATCAAATCCTCTATTATCGCCTTCTCCTTCTGCTTTCAATCTTTCCCAGCTTCAGGGTCTTTTCCAGTGACTCAATTCTTTTCATCAGGTGGCCAGAGTATTAGAGTTTCAGCTTCAACATCAGTCCTTCCAATGAATATTCAGGACTGATTTCCTTTAGGATGAACTGGTTGGATCTCCTTGCAGTCCAAGGGACTTGCAAGAGTCTTCTTCAACACCACAGTTCAAAAGCATCAATTCTTCAGTGCCCAGTTTTCTTTATAGTCCAACTCTCACATCCATACCTGTCTACTGGAAAAACAATAGCTTTGACTAGATTGACCTCTGTTGCCAAAGTAAAGTCTCTGCTTTTTAATATGTTGTCTAGGTTGGTCACAGCTTTTCTTCCAAGGAGCAAGTGTCTTTCATGGCTGCAGTCACCGTCTTCAGTGCTTTTGGATCCCAAGAAAATAAAGTCTGTCTTTGTTTCCATTGTTTCTCCATCTATTTGCCATGAAGTGATGGGACCAGATGCCATGATCTTCATTTTCTATGTTGAGTTTCAAGCCAGCATTTTCATTCTCCTCTCTCACTTCCATCAAGAGACTCCTCAGTTCCTCTTTGCTTTCTGCCATAAGGGTGGTGTCATCTGCATATCTGAAATTATTGATATTTTCCCCAGCAGTCTTGGTTTCAGCTTGTGCTTCACCCAACCTAGCATTTCACATGATGTACTCTGCATATAAATTAAATAAGCAGGGTGACAATATACAGCCTGACATACTCCTTTCCCAAGTTGGAACCAGTCCGTTGTTCCATGTCTGGTTTTAACTGTTGCTTCTTAACCTGCATACAGATTTCTCAGAAGGCAGATAAGGTGGTCTGGTATTCCCATCTCTTTCAGAATTTTTCACAGTTTGTTGTGATTCACACCATCAAAGTCTTTGGCGTAGTCAGTGAAGCAGAAATAAATGTTTTTCTGGGACTCTTTTGCTATTTTGATGTTCCTGCGGATGTTGGCAATTTGATCTCTGGCTCCTCTGCCTTTTCTATATCAAGCTTGAACATCTGGAATAGATTTAATGCATTAGATCTGATTAGATCTGATAGACAAAGTGCCTGAAGAACTACGGACAGAGGTTAATGATAGTGATGAAGCCCATCCCCAATAAAAGGAAATGCAGAAAGACAAAATGGTTGTCTGAGGAGGCCTTCAAATAGCTTAGAAAATAAGAGAAGCAAAAGGCAAAGGAGAAAAGGAAAGATATACCTATCTGAACACAGAGTCCCAAACAATAGCAAGGAGAGATAAGAAAGCCTTCCTCATTGATCATTGCAAAGAATTTTTTTCAGTTTTTTTTTCTTCAATTTTTTTTCAGTCAATGCAAAGAGTAAAACAATAGAATGGGAAAGACTAGAGATCTCTTCAGGAAAATTGGAGATACCAAGTGAATATCTCATGCAAAGATGGGCACAATAAAGGACAGAAATGTTATCGACCTAACAGAAGCAGAAGAAATTAAAAAAAGGTGGCAAGAATACACAGAAGAACTATACAAAAAAGATCCTCATGACCCAGATAACCACAATGGTGTGATCACTCACCTAGAGCCAGACATTCTGGAATCCAAAGTCAACTCAGCCTTGGGAAGCATCAGTACAAACAAAGTTAGTGGAGGTGATGGAATTCCAGCTGAGCTATTTCAAGTCCTAAAAAGTGATGCTGTTAAAGGGCTGCACTCAATATGCCAGCAAATTTGGAAAAGTCAGCAGTGGGCCATAGGACTGGAAAAGGTCAGTTATCATTCCAGTCCCAAAGAAAGGCAATGCCAAAGAATGCTCAAACTATCGCACAATTACACTCATCTCACATGCTAGCAAAATAATGTTCAAAATTCTCCAAACGAGGCTTCAACAGTACTGCAAATGCTGCAAAGTACATTACATAGGAACATGGAGCATTAGGTTTTGAATCAGGGTAAATTGGACATGATCAAGCATTAGATACCAAGATTGAACATCAACATCTCAGGAATCAGTGAACTAAAATGTGTAGGAATGGGTGAATCTAATTCAGATGACCATTATATCTACTTCTGTGGGCAAAAATCCCTAAGAAGAAAATGAAAGTCTAAAATGCAATATTTGGAAGCAACCTCAAAAATGACAGAATGATCTAGATTCCTTTTCAAAGCAAACCATTGAGCGTCATAGTAATAAAAGTCGATGCCCAAACCACTGATGCTAAAGAAGCTGAAGCTGACTAATTCTGTGAAGACCTACAACACCTAGAACTAACACCAAAAAAGATATCCTTTTCTTTTAAAAAATATTTATTTTTAATTGGAAGATAATTGTTTATAACATGGTGTTGGTTTCTGCCATATATCAACATGAATTGGCCATAGATATATGGATATTCCCTCCATCTTGAACTTCCCTTCCACCTCTCACCCCATCTCATCCCTCTAGGCTCTCACAGCACTGAATTTGACCTCATTGCACCATAAAATAAATTTCTACTGGATATCTAGTTTTACACATGGTGATGTATGTGTTTCATTGCTCCTCTCTCAATTCATCCCACCTTCTCCTTACCTCTCTGTGGCCACAAGTCTGTTGTCTATGTCTGCATCTCCACTGTTGCCCTGAAGATAGGTTCATCAGTATACCATCTTTCTAGATTCCATATATGCATTAATACATGATATTTGTCTTTTTCTTTCTGCCATACTTCACTCTGTATAGTAGGCTCTAGGTTCATCCACATTATTAGAACTGAATCAAATGCTTTCCTTTTTATGACTGAGTAATATCCCATTAAGTATATGTACCACAATTTCTTTATCCATTTATCTGTAGGTGAACATCTAGGTTACTTCATGCCCTAACTCTTGCAAACAGTGCTGTGATGAACATTGAAGAACGTGTGTCTTTTTCAATTATTGTTTCCTCAGGGTATATGCCCAGTAGTTGAATTGTTGAATTATATGGTAGGCTTATTCCTAGCTTTAAAAAAAACCTCCATACAGTCACTATGGAGACATAGTGGCTATATCAATTTGCACTCCCGCAAACAGAGAAGAGGGTTCCCTTTTCTCCACACTCTCTCCAGGATTTATTGTTTGTAGATTTTTTTACAGTTTTTTTCTGGTATTGAGCTGAATGATTGATTGGCCTTTATATTTTGGAGATTAATCCTTTGTCAGTTGTTTCATTTGCTATTATTTTCTTCCATTCTGAGAGTTGCCTTTTCACTTTATTTATAGTTTCTTTTGCTGTGCAGAAGATTTTAAGTTTAACTAAGTTCCAACCAGACATGGAGCAACAGACTGGTTCCAAATTGGGAAAGGAGTACATCAAGGCCGTATATACTCTCACCCTGCTTATTTAACTTATATCCAGAGTACATCATGTGAAATGCTGGGATGAAGCACAAGCTGAGTTCAAGATTGCTGGGAGCAGTATCAATAAACTCAGATACACAGATGACACCACCCTTATGGCAGAAAGCAAAGAAGAACTAAAGAGCCTCTTGATGAAAGTGAAAGAGGAGAGTGAAAATGCTGGCTTAAAACTCAACATTCAAAAAACAGACATCATGCCATGTGGTCCCATCCCTTCATGGCAAACAGATGGGGAAACAATGGAAACAGTGACAGACTTTATTTTCTTGGGATCCAAAATCACTGCAGATGGTGGCTGCAGCCATGAAATTAAAAGACGCTTGCTCCCTGGAAGAAAAGCTATGACCAACCTAGACAGCATATTAAAAAGCAGAGACATTACTTTGCCAACAAAGGTCTGCCTAGTCAAAGCTATGGTTTTTCCAGTAGTCATGTATGGATGTGAGATTTGGATTATAGAGAAAACTGAGCGCCAGTGAATTGATGATTTTGAACTGTGGTGTTGGAGAAGACACTTGAGAGTCCCTTGGACTGCAAGGAGATCCAACCAGTCCATCCTAAAGGAGATCAGTCCTGGGTGTTCATTGGAAGGACAGATGTTGAAGCTGAAACTCCAATACTTTGGCCACCTCAAGCAAAGGGTCGACTCATTGGAAAAGACCCTGATGCTGGGAAGGATTGGGGTCAGGAGGAGAAGGGGACGACAGAGGATGAGATGGCTGGGTGGCATCACTGACTCGGTAGACATGAGTTTGAGTAAACTCTGGGAGCTGGTGATGGACAGGGAGGCCTGCCATGCTGGGATTCATGGGCTCGCAAAGAGTCAGACATGAATGAGTGACTGAACTGAACTGAACTGAACTGATGACAATAGAGGAAAGAATATAGTATATGGAAAAAGAGTTTCTCCAGTAAATGCTGTTGAGAAAAATGGACAGCCACATGTAAAATGAATCAAACTGGACTACTTATGCCATATACAAAAATAAACAAAATATAGGAAAATCTTAAATATTAAAGGTTGAAACCATCAAACTCCCAGGAGAAAACATAGTCAGTATGTTCTGTGACATTGGTCTTTGCAATGTTTTTTTGGACACCTATTCTCAGACAAGGGCAACAAAAATAAAGGTAAATTAAGGAGACTACATCAAGTTAAAAGCTTTTGCACAGCTAAGGAAACTATCAACAAAATGAAAAGAACGTCTAGTGAATGGCAGAAGATATTTGCAAACAGTATATCTGATAATGGGTTAATATAAAAAATATACTAAAAACTCATTAAAAAAAAAAGAAAAAAACAACCTGATGGGCAGAGGCCCTGAATAGACATTTTTCCAAAGAAGGCATATAGAGAGTCACATGAAAAGAAATTCAATATATTAATCATCAGGGAAATGCAAATCCAACTACAGTCAGATATTACCTCATAACCTGTCAGAATGGCTATTATTAAAAAGACAGCAAGTAGCAAGTATTGGTGAAAATATGGAGAAAAGAATACATTGTGCACTATTGGTAGAGATATACATTGATGTAGCCATTCCAGAAAACAGTATGGAAGTTCTTCAAAAAATTATAAATAAAATAACATGTGATACAGCAATTCCATTACTGGGTATTCATCTGAAGAAAATGAAAACACTAATTGATAAAGGTCAGGAAGATCCCCTGGAGAAGAGAATGGCTACCCATTTCAGCATTCTTGCCTGGAGCGTTCCATGGACAGAGGAGCCTGGTATCAGGGCAGGGTTAGGGAAGTTATATACAAATATTCATCTTACTTAACATAAGTTATAAAGTTATGTGTTCTAAATGCCATCTAAATTCAAGACTGACTTCATGACTTAACACCTATTTGGATATTCACGAGGCAAAAATTGATGAAAAATTTCAAAATGAATAAAAATGTACAGGCACATTTCAAAATCATCAATCCCTCTTCCAAAGTTAATATACAAATAAGATCTGTTATTGTGAGATTGATGTGCTCCAACAAATAGATAGTGTTTTGTGATTCAAGACATTAGATTCTTTTCATTTCAAATCCTTTCCACACAGCAGCCCGAATATTGATGAAGAGAGACAGTTAATTGTCTAAAGGAGTGTTTTCAACAGAACTTTCTGTGCTGATGGAAATGCCTGATATCTGCTGATCTAAAATGATCACCACTAGCCGCAGGTGGCCCCTGATCAATTAAATGTGGCTAGTGCCATACTGAACTGTTTGTTTTACTTAAATTAAAACAGCCAGCTGCTGACTACCACACTGAATAGAGCAGCTCTAGATGATACAGCTTCAGATACCCTTGTCTCTTAGGCATTGTGTTCCAAGATTAGTCAACAGTGTTTGGATTTTTTCCACACCAGTTAAATATGTGTTCTTTCATGGTAATGATAACCCTATATGCAAAACAGAAAAAGAGACACAGATGTACAGAACAGACTTTTGGACTCTGTGGGAGAAGGCGAGGGTGGGATGTTTCGAGAGAACAGCATCGAAACATGTATATTATCTAGGGTGAAACAGATCACCAGCCCAGGTTGGATGCATGAGACAAGTGCTCGGGCCTGGTGCACTGGGAAGACCCAGAGGGATCGGGTGGAGAGGGAGGTGGGAGGGGGGATCGGAATGGGGAATACATGTAAATCCATGGCTGATTCATGTCAATGTATGACAAAAACCACTACAATATTGTAAAGTAATTAGCCTCCAACTAATAAAAATAAATGAAAAAGAAAAAAAATATGTGTTCTTTCAAGTTGTTTTAATTGTGTGAAAGAACAATTTTGATTACAACATAGGCATTGCAAGCCACGATATCTATATTTATTTGTTGTTCAGTCACAAACTTGTGTACGACTCTTTGTGACTCCATGGACTGTAGCTTGCCAGTCTCCTTTGTCCGTGGGGTTCTCCTGGCAAGAATACTGAAGTGGGTTGTCATTTCCTTCTCCAATATCTATCTATATCTATACCTATATCTATATTTCTATACTACTGGTCTTTGCTTATTTCTATGTATTTTCCAATTTTGTTTTGCAATGTTTCTTTCAAACTTTTAAAGTAAAACCTTTGTTGAATATATTAGACCCAGTATATGACTGTAAGTTCAGAACATATAAAGTGGGTATATTCAAGAGGGGGAGGAGGTAAGAAGAAAAGTGCCATTTACTTTTTAAATTTAAAAGGACACATAAGTAATGAAGATTGCCTTGAATTTTAAAACTGTTACCTTCAAAAACAACTGGGATATCTCAGATTTCATGTCCTGGGATATAAGTTCTATTTTTTATTGATTAAGATTAACTTCTGCTATTTTAAAAATAAACATCTAGCATATTTCAATAAGACATTGAGCAGAAATGGAATAGGAATTATTTAATTCTCTTTGAATGTTTCAAGGATAATTGCAAAGAGGGTGTCATAGAATTGACATCACAGATTTTTTTTAAACCCTTGAAATCCCAACCCTGGACATGTGACAAGGAGAGTGTCCCTTGGTTATGGGCAGTTATGATTATGGGCAGTTACAAAGGCTTGCTGCTCTCTCTGGCAGAATTATTCAGCCAGCGACTTGATGGATACCTCAACTTTAGATTCAGTAAGCAGTAATCAGAGATGGGTGGGAAGGACATTGAACTAAAGTTCAGGGGCTTAAAGACTTCATTATCACAAGAATACTTCCCGTTCACATGGCTGGATCTTTGTGCAGGATATTTCTTCTTCAAAAAGATCCATCATATTGTTTAAAGTCAAGTTCAAATGTCACCATCCGTATGAAGCCTTCTCTGATCTTGTGAATTAAAGCAATATCCTTCTCACTTCTGTAGTACTTTGATTACATTTTTCATGACCTTCCTCACACACCATCTTCACCCACCAGTCATCTTCTCTAATGATCTGGCAGATCACTGAGGCAGGGTTTACATGTCAAATACCTTCATACAAGTGCCAGTATCCAGCACATGCTAATAATGTGAAGCTCCCCTCATCTTTGCAGTGGGAATACCACCAACTTCACAAATTGCTCTGAATACTGTTGATGCATGACAAATTCAGTTCAGTTCAGTTTCTCAGTCATGTTGACTCTTTGCGAACCCATGGACTGTAGCACACCAGGCTTCCCTGTCCATCATCAACTCCTTGAGCTTGCCCAAACTCATGCCCATTGAGTCAGTGATGCCATCCAAACATCTCATTCTCTGTCATCCTCTTCTCCTCCTCCCTTCAATCCTTCCAACCATCAAAGTCTTTTCCAATGAGTCAGCTCTTCACATAAGGTGGCCAAAGTATTGGAGCTTTAGCTTTAGCATCAGTCCTTCCAATGAATATTCAGGCCTGATTTCATTTAGGATTGACTAACTGAATCTCCTTGCAGTCCAAGGGACTCTCAAGAGTCTTCTCCAATACCACAGTTCAAAAGCATCAGTTGTTTGATGCTCAGCTTTCTTTATGGTCCAATTCTTACATCCATACATGACTACTGGAAAAACCATAGCTTTGACTAGACAGACCTTTGTTGGCAAAGTAATGGCTTTGCTTTTTAATATGCTGTCTAGGTTGGTATAGCTTTACTTCCAAGGAGCAAGCATCTTTTAATTTCATGGATGCAGTCACCATCTGCAGTGATATTGGGTCCCAAGAAAATAAAGTCTGTCACTGTTTCCATTGTTTCCCCATCTGTCTGCCATGAAGGGATGGGACCACGTGGCATGATGTTTTTTTTTTGAATGTTGAGTTTTAAGCCAGCATTTTCACTCTCCTCTTTCACTTTCATCAAGAGGCTCTTTAGTTCTTCTTCGCTTTCTGCCATAAGGGTGGTATCATCTGTGTATCTGAGGTTATTGATATTTCTCCCGGCAATCTTGATTTCAGCTTGTGCTCCATCCAGCCCAGCATTTTGCATGATATATTCTTCATACAAGTTAAATAAACAGGGTGAAAATATACAGACTTGATGTACTCCTTTCCCAATCTGGAATCAGTCTGTTGTTCCATGTCCAGTTCTAACTGTTGCTTCTTGACCTGCATACAGATTTTTCAGGAGGCAGGTAAAGTGGTCTGGTGTTCCCATTTCTTTAAGAATTTTCCAGTTTGTTGTGATCCATACAGTCAAAGGCTTTGGCATGGTCAATAAAGCAGAAGTAGATGTTTTTCTGGAACTCCCTTGCTTTTTCTATGATCCAGTGAATGTTTGCAATTTGATCTCTGGTTCCTTTGCCTTTCTTAAATCCAGCTTGAACATCTGGAAGTTCACAGTTCACGTTCTGTTGAAGCCTGGCTTGGAGAAATTTGAGCATTACTTTGCTAGCATGTGAGATGAGTGCAATTGTTTAACATTCTTGGGCATTGCCTTTCTTTGGGATTGGAATGAAAACTGACATTTTCCAGTCCTGTGGCCACTGTTGAGTTTTCCAAATTTGCTGGCATATTGAGTGCAGCACTTTTATAGCATCATCTTTTATGGTTTGAAATAGCTCAGCTGGAATTCCTTTACCTCCCTCTATCTTTGTTTGTAGTGATGCTTCCTAAGGCCCACTTGACTTCACATTCCGGGATGCTTGGCTCCAGGTGCATGATCACACCATCGTGGTTATTCAGGTCATTAAGATCTTTCTTGTATAGTTCTTTTGTGTATTCTTGTCACCTCTTCTTGATATCTTCTGCTTCTGTTAGAAGCAGTTCATGACTGTGGCTCGGATTGTGGACTCCTTATTGAAAATTCAGACTTAAGTTGAAGAAAGTAGGGAAAACCACTAGACCATGCAGGTATGACCTAAATCATATCCCTTACAATTGTACAGCAGAAGTGACAAACAGATTCAAGAGATTAGATCTGATAGACAGAGTGCATAACAAATTACATACCCCCAAATTAGCAATTTAAAGCAGCAATTTTATTGTGCTCAAAATCTGTGGGGACAAGATTCATCTGGGTAGTTCTCCCTTGAGGTCACCCATGCAGATGTAATAAGATGTTGGCTGCAGCTACTATCATCTAAAAGCCCAAACTGGCTGGATGTCCAAGTTGGTTCACTTAGGGGCTGGTAGCTGACCAGGGCAATGACATGTGGCTTCATTGGCGGGCAATGTAAGAGTAATCAGTCTTTTTACAGCAAAGTGTGGAGTGACAAGTGCAAGGTTCAAGCAAACAAAGTGGAAGTGGCATTGCCCTGTAGGACCTGATTTTGAAAGCTCTCTGTGTCACTTCTAGTAGACTCTGTCATTGAAAGTGTCCAAAGATTCAAGCTGGGTAGGTGGGCTTTAGACTCTACCTTTTGATGGGTGTGACAAGGTCACGTTGTAGAAGAACCAGTAAGATGGGAGATACTGTTGTGATCATCTTTGGAAAGTGAAACCTGCCACATATAAATGATACATATGAGAACACTTAGGACTCCAGACAGTTATGGCCATGTTCATTCATATTTTACTCCCTTTAAAAACATATAGCCTTACAAACTTTGACCTATTCAATTATATGCCAGGTCTGATACTTAGCCAGTGAGTTATGCTTAAAGGCTATAGCATAAATGCCAATATGCAGGGATTGGGAAATAATCCTGAGAATTTCTTTGAGCTTGTCTGTCTTGCTATTCCACTCTTTTTTTCTTTCTTCTGATATCTTTTCATTAGTCTTATCTGTTTTGGTGACCTTTTATCAAATTGGTCCTATGTGCTGTATTTCTCCTCGTTGTACACTCAGAGTATCCTCCTCTTCTCTTTTCACCACCACTATGGAACTGATGGAAAAGACTTGAGAACCAAAAAGCATAATTTTAAGTTTCAGACACTCTTAACAGTTCTTTGGGCTGCCAGGTAGCTCAGTGGTAAAAAATCCACCTACCATGCAGGAGATGCAGGAGACTCAGGTTCAAGCCCTGGGTCAGGAAGATCCCCTGGAGTGGGAAATAGCAACCCCCTCCAGTATGTTGGGCTTCCCAGGTGGTGCTGGTGGTGAAGAACCTTCCTGTCAGTGCAGAAGAATAAGAGATACGGGTTCGACCCCTGGGTTGGGAAGATCCCCTGGAGTAAGAAATAGCAACCATTCCAGGATTCTTGCCTGGAAAACTTAATAGTCAGAGGAGCCTGGCGGGCTACAGTCCCTGGGGTTGCAAAGAGTGACTAAGCGCAGAACAGAACAGCTCTTTACAGTATCTAGTGATAAACATGGAGGAAGAGAATTTTGATGAATAGAAACCTTTCAGCTGTCATAGCCAGAAGATTAATTTTAATTCTTCACTGTCCACATTGTGAATATCCACCTTGCAAAAAGTGTGGAATGAATAACAGCCCAAATCTTCCTAGGTGAGATTTTATTTTTTGTTTTGTTTTTACTTAAATGGAAGAGAGAGTAGGGGAGTGTAAGAGTGAGAGAACAAGAGACTGAGAGAATGCTTCTTCTTGCTGGGGATGCAGGTGAGTCTCAATCAAAGTGCCCCAGTGAGTAACTGATACAGGATACCCTGGAGAAATATTTTTATACAAATAGTGAGGTATAATCAGCATTTGCCCAGGCCTGACCATGTACAAGGTAGACACTAGTCTGTGACTATAAAGAAGTATGAAGAGCCAGTCATCAGGCAAGTTGGGAAGACAACACAGAAGGAGACAGCTAACAAAACGTTTCTGTTCTTTGTAAGGTCCAAAGCTAATGGAACGACCATAAGCAATGATCTTGGGAAAAGTGGATGGAATGAGCATTCTTAGGACACCCCCTTCTAGCTGGTCAGCTCAGTAATTTCTCTAGATTCTTATAACAGAACTACAGGAGGGCAACAGAGAAGGGGCTCAGAGAGCGGAGAGGGGCAGGAAGGGCCCAAAGTCACACACTTGGCCAGAACAGACTCAGAAAGCCAACTTCAGTGTCAACTCTTTCCCTGTTGTGACCTGAATCTTGAGGAAAGCAAACCTTCTTTTCTTCTTCTTGGAGATCTTGCCTAGCTTCGTTTTACATGCTGTTATATGACTGGGGATAATTAACAGATACTTTTTTTTTTCCTTTTTTCTTTTTTTCATTTATTTTTATTAGTTGGAGGCTAATTACTTTACAATATTGTAGTGGTTTTTGTCATACATTGACATGAATCAGCCATGGATTTACATGTATTCCCCATCCCGATCCCCCCTCCCACCTCCCTCTCCACCCGATTCCTCTGGATCTTCCCAGTGCACCAGGCCCGAGTACTTGTCTCATGCATCCACCCTCTGCTGGTGATCTAATAGATACTTTTAAAACGTTGATTGTAGAGACTATCTGATGCCCAAACTGACCAGGGTTCAATTTTTTTAATGGCCACTGGAGGGCTCCCCATGCTAAGCTTTATAGACAATCGCCAGGTTATTATTTAAATACATTTTTTTTTTTTTTGCATTCTCTCTAAAGTTTGATTAATTCCAGGCCTTTGGGAGTTGGTGAGTGACTATGTCACTCTTAAAAATGAGGAATGAATAACATTTGGCTGGAACCAGATTGAGTCAACTTTGGGCAGAGGTCATATGAGGATCTTGCCACACAGCTCCTTATGTACCCCTGAGGCCAGGCCGCCCACACTTTGCTTCTCAGGACCTGAACCCACACATAATTCAACCAATACACCTGCACCTCTGACCTACAGCCCTGCGTCTTCATTAAGCCCCCTATGCTGACCGCCAGCTTCTCACGGCCCTCCATCTTGGACTCTGCCCGAGGGCCAAGGCCTCAGCCAGGGGAAGGATCTAACTTGCTCACTGCTGTAGCCTTGGAATATTTTTCAAAGTGGGCCTCCAGCCTTCTTGCCACTGTGCCATCTTAAAGCAAGGGGAGGCCTATAAAAGGGATCAAGAAGGTTCCAGTTTATTCTCAGACAAAATGCGCTTTCTAGTCTCTATAGCTTTTCCCTGATGGTTGACAGGTCACCCTGCCTTTGCACTTTAAAATACTGAGAGACAAGAAATGTTGAACTCAGTGGAATATATTGTGATGTCAGACTTTCATATTGCAGCAAGATAAAAAGGGGCAAAGCGTCAGAGCCCTCCAAAATGTACTAAAAAGAATGACACTGCTGTTGGGCAATTCAGAAGTGTTTGAGATTTTGAATAATTTCAAAAATTATTTAGACTGATTTCAGAGGGTCTATCTTGCTAGAAAGCTGCTTGGGAAACTAAAATGAAACTTGAATAGGCTCTTCTTAATGAAAACCCCTGCCAAAGTTTAAACAGCAATTATTTCATTAAAAAGTAAGTTATTCCAACTCTGGTGTGAGTTATCAATAGAATATTGGCTCACATCAGAAGAAATCAGGAGAAGGTAATCATGTCCTTCATGACAAAATCAGGTGTCCTTCATGACAAAAACAGTACTAGTTATATGTTTCCCAGTTGTGTCAAATCAGCAACAGCAGACAAAAATGGACAAAGACGGAATGCTCAATATCAGGTTCATTATTATGTTTTCAAGACCAGAGTTCCAATGCAAAGCATGTCTTCACGTTAACCCAACAAAATGCAGATTGTCTGTTAATATGGAGGTAGTTCATCTACTTAACCATTCTATACCCCTATGAGTTGATATCATCGTTTCCATTTTAGACATGGAAGGACAGAGGCACAGAGCAGGCAAACAATGGACTTAGGGGCTGCCAGGCTGCGGCTGATGTGAACACAAGTGGTTTAGTTCATGTTTATTTTGCTCATGTGTAAAAAGGTCCCACTGATTTGTCCTTTTTCTATTTACCCCCTCCAGCAATGATGTTAGAGGCTTGAGGGCTTTTGGCAAGAGACCTTTATAGGCAGGATTAGGTAGTGAGGTACTCCAGAGACCCCTTCCCCAGCACCCCTGCTCCTTCCGCAGCAGCCCCTTTCATCTCACCGCCCCCACACCCGAGGCGTTTAATGATCCGAATCACAGAAGTCAAAGAAAAGACTGTGAACCAAAACCTGAGAACGGAGCAGACACTCCTGCTGGCTTAGGTTTGATGAGTCCAGTCAGAAGTCTAGTAAATACCCAGCAACCTACAGGCCTGACAGCAATTTTCCAGCCCAGCGGGAGAGAAGTAAGTAGCAGCGTCTATGTGGTTTGGTTCTAATGACATTAAATTGCCAACACCAATCTCTACAGCTTTTATCTCAGAGAACTCCACCCTCAGAAGTCAATGGCCTGAGTTCCACCCGTGGCCTGGATTCTGGGATTCTGCTTGGGTGGTATGTAGAATAAGTCCTACCCTGTTCCAGATCCCATCTGCTGGCTGAGCCATCATCATGGCTAAATAACTGTAGGTGGGAAGGCCTTTAAACACGGTCTGCTAAGTGCCAGGGCAACCGCCTCTGCACCGTTCAGTATTAATTATTTAATTGACCAACAGAGGAAATAGATACATAATACCAGGAGAGCTTTAGCCTTATCCTAGGTTCAATTTAAGCTAATCATCAGTCTTTATGGAAAATGCCTATGTGGGTTTTTCTCAGTAAGTGCCGTCAGCAAGTCTGAACAAAATCCTCTTCGGCTGTCTGACACAGCTCTGCGTGGGCTCATACCCTGCACCGCTGCATGACCAAGAGGGCTTTGGTGCTGCTCTGGGTCACGTGCAGTGAGTTCAATGGTAAACATATGCCTTCATGAAAGAAAATACAAACTTCTCAGATGGAAAAGAATCTCAGAGAACTGGGTATTCCATCTTGAACCTGAAAGAGGTTGAGTGTGGAAAACTTACACTTCTCAACCATCAGGGGCACAGAGGAAGGGAAACATTTAAAAACAGAGACAGAAAGCAAAGTGATAAGAGGAATCATTTTTATACAAAACCAGTGTACATTTAGACAAGTCAGAGGAGAATTTTTGTTGGTTCTTGGCATTGCTTTATTGTGGCATGGTTGGATACAGAGGCTGAAATGGCATAGAAGACTAGAATAAGCCTGAAGAACCTCTTAGAACCCATTTACAAGACCCAAGGGCTCAGGTGTAGTATGGTCATAGTCATTTGAAGTATTCACTCTTTTGGAGTCATATGCAACATGAATGTTAATTCTGAGCCCAAGATCTAAAATCTGGAGCACTGCTGTTGCCAATTAGACTAAGCAGCAGGCTAATAATTTTGTGAATCATGCAGTGTCCTTTGCATTTCCATTAGAGGGCATTCTTGCTTCATGTATTCCTTGATTTTCTCGTCATCAGAGAGCCTTTTCTTCCAAGGCAGGTCTGCAAGATAGGTGGTCTAAACTGGCAAATGGCATGCCAAGCAAGGTAAGAGAAGTTTAGAGGAAACAATATGGCATTTCTTTTTTCCTGCTTTCAAATCAGAAGTGCAAACCCAAGGTTAACAGAAAGTAGCTTGGGCCAAAACTGTTTGCCTGGTAATTTTTTCATTTCACAGACCTTATACACAGTACTTCATGGACTGCCAGAAACTTCCCCTGGGAAGACTGAAAGGGGAGACAGTTGATTTTTCAGAGAGATTGTGCAAAGGCAGCCAAGCAAACAGGAAGGTGCCTTGAGTCCTAGACGGGGGCCTTTCCTCTCTCTGTGCAGTCACTGGGGCCCTGTGTGTGGGGAACGAAGCCAAGGCTGAGGCAGTCTGAGCACCTTCTTTGGCCTTCTCCATCACCAGCACTGCCCTGCAGCATGCTGCTTCTCCGGTCCTGATCTGCCCAGAGCAGATATGTTGTTTGTGTGTAAGTCTGCAGAGCGTGTAGGGATATGGAGTTTAATATATGCACACATCCCTAGATGAGTTCTCAGAGCATGCACGTGGTATGCGGGTAGCTTTCAGAGGGTTCAAGCTTTGGACTACAAGACACAGAGGATGATGTTGACAGAGAGGTTGGTACTTCTCCCAGCCATGTTCTGAACAGGGGGAGGCATATATGGAGAGTATGGTTTCCGATGGAGTGCAAAGTACCCTGTGGACATTACACATATTTCTGAGCACACATGTGGGCTGGGGTCAGTCAACAGAAGTTGCTCCCTGCCATATAAGAAACTGGCACCTCTGTATCCTAAGCATAGTACTCCACTGGCTGGGGAGGGTCTGCCTCTGAAACTATGTGTCTTAAAGTGTGGAGTAGCTTATAAACAGCAAAAACTTATTTCTCACCCTTCTGAAGATTGGAAGTCTGAGGTCAGAGTGCCAGCATAATCAGGTGCTGTGGCAGACCTCTGGCCTTTTGATGTGTCCTCATAGGGTGGAACAGGACCGAGGACTTTCTCTGGGGTCTTTCTATAAGGGCACTAACCCCGTTCATGAAGCCTTCACCCACATAATCTAGTCACCTCCCAAGGACCATCACATGGGGAGCAGTCCTTGGGACCTCAAAGAGTCAGACAAAACTGAGCGAATGAGCGACAGCATATGGGTTTTAATGGAAGCATGTGCATTACCATGTGTAAAATAGATAGCAAGTGAGAATTTGCTGTGTGACACAGCCAGCTCAACCCAGTGCTCTCTGACAACCTACAGAGGTGGGATGGAGTGGGAAACGGGAGGCGGGGTTCAGGAGGGAGGGGACATATGTATACCTGTGACTGATGTATGCTGATATATGGCAGAGGCCAACACAATATAGTAAAGCAATTATCCTCCAATAAAAAAGAAAAAGAAATATGGATTTTAGGGGATACACACATTCAGGTCATTGCACTATGCATACGCAGTGGGATGGGCTCCTAAGAACTATTGAGCTCTTCCTGGTCACCCTCAGAAGGTTCTTTTTAGGTCTTTCCCCTGTTCCCCACACATGGGAGGGTTAAGTCAGATAGCAGAGGGGAATCTTTATCAAGGTTGGGAAGCCAGCCTGAGTGAAAAAGGGTGCAAACATGGGGTATCAGCTCTCCTCCACTGTGGGCCTAAGAGAGCAGGAGCTAGGATTGCCCCCCAGACTTGAACAGGATATCGGAGTTGCATTTTACCGTGATTAAAGTTGTTTAATTTGGAGTGCTGTAAAAAAACCCATATCAAGGCAGTCATGGTAAGGTAGTTTTTATGAAACTCTTAAAATATGAGGCTGGCAGAGGACAGAGGAATCTTGAGAGAAATCAGGTGACTCAACCTGCCTTTGGTGGGCTTAAGCTAGAGATCCTGGACAGGGAAACAGAGCCTTCACCAGGAGGGTGGGAGGGCAGGGCTGAGAGCAGTTCCCTGGCAAGATCCTGGTGCAAAGTTATAGTAATTAGGGTCCTGGAAGGGAAAGCCCTTTTCTCCTTGTAGCTGTAAACCCCTGGTTTTACAACTGAAGCTCCTGGTCCTGGTTTTAATTTTGGGCTCTGCAGCAACAAAGCACCTTTGGCCCAAATCTCTCACATTCTATTTTTAAAAAAACAAGGATTTAAGGGTGCAGGGGAGCCTATAATTTACCCAGCACTTGAAACAATCAAATCCACCTCCAGGCACGGGTGAAGCTCAGATCCTCCTGCGCAGGTTTTGATGGTCCTACAAAAGCACTTAAAGTTTTCTTTTATGTGCAGGACGATTGCCATAGTTTTCTAGCTGCATCCTTTTCTGTCTCATGTAACACAGGGGTGGTTGTGTTCTTGCAGAGACTGTGGAACCTGACTCTGGGTTCTGTTTATAGGCTTTGGGTTTGCAAAACAGGGGATGGCTTGCCAAGTTTAGAACCCCTGGAAACCTGTGGATTTGAAACTCCAGATAGAATTCCAATTTTTTTTTTTTTTTGAGGTTCAAGTTCTTTTAACTTTTGGCCCAAATGTGACTTCCTGTTTCTAAGAAAAAAAAGCTTTCAAAAGTTCCATGAAAAGAGCTCCTAAAGAACCCTGGACATCCAGTGGTTTTCACAAAACAATATTTTGATGAGTTAAGTGTAAATGTATCAGAAACATATGGATTAAATTTCCCTTGAAACACGTAGGGGTTTGAAAAAGAGGGGGGAAAGCAGGCCAAACACACTTTAGGGTTTTAGCGAACCCAAAACATTTGAAAAGTACTTTGAGGTGTTTGAATAAGTCCAAACCTACAGCGCTGGCCCACCCGGGATGGGATGGCAGCAACACACGCAGCCAGGCAGACACCCAGTTTCCAAACTGGGAGGGGGGGTGTGTTTGTACAGGCCAGGAAACAGCACAGCGCTACAACCCAGAACCAAAGCAGGGTTTGTGCAAACCCTGAACAGGGCCCATGCCTCACCATCTCGCCTGAGTATTCCAGTGCTGGTTGAGGCACAAGGAAGCAGTTGGCTGTATTTCGGGGAGTCTGACTACAAAGCACAATTCCTTGTATATGATACTGTGATAAAATTGATTCAGATTAAATGAGAGCCAGTGGGAGCTTCACCAAACTCTAACGGAATCCTTAGCTGGGAGAGGAGACGTTCCCCCAGTGAAATGGTCCTCTCTCTGCCTCTCTAACCCACCTTCTGCTTCATCTCTTCTGGTCTTGGCTGAGACCAGAAGCAAGAAGTCTCAAAATCACCCTCTGGGAAACATATTCTTGCAAGATTTCCAGCCCCATTCACTGGAGGCAGATGTTCGAATATGGTTCGCAAAAGCACCACAGTTTAGCGGGCTTGGAGGCCAAAAATCTTTCCTGGGAATCACCCACTTGTTCAGGTTGACTCTAGGGCATGCGGATCATGCTGCATGCAACAATTGCCTTGGAAAGGAAACAAGGGACCCGAAGCAGCGTGGCGGCCAAGTCAGTTTTTCCAGTAAACCAAGAATCCCCAGAGAGAGTAAAGACATTTCTCCCTTTTTTCCCATCCTGTTTGCTTTTCTAGAAGATGATGTAAGTCTTCTCCCTTTGCTTCTCAAAGATCCCTTTCTTCAGCTGTATACTATGGCCCCAGTTACCTGAGGCCAGGCCACCTTTACATTGAAAACATTTCTAATAACTGTAGTGCAGATCGTCAGTTCTGGCCCCTCTGTCACACGCAGGCAGCTTTCCTCTCTTTTTAAGCCTTTTGGGGGATTTCCAGCAGCGGGACTGTTTATTGGTGCTGTGTGTTGACCTCAGTTGCTCAGTTGTGTCTGACTCTGCAACTCCATGGACAGTAGTCCGCCAGGTTTCTCTGTCCATGGGATTTTCCTCGTAAGAATACTGGGGTGGGTTGCCATGCCCTCCTCTAGGGGATCTTCGTGATCCAGAGATCCAACCCATTGTTTCCTGTGTCTCCTGTATCAGCAGGGGGATTCTTTACTACTGCGCCACCTGGGAAGTCCATTTATTGGTGGGCAAGCTCAAATAATAGAAAAGCTGGAAACCAGACGTTCTCAGCCCTTCTAAAGTCAAAATGGATTTGAACTAGCTTTAAAGAAGTATATTTTAGTTGAAAGAACATTTGGTGGGGCATCAAAAGAGATGGACCACAGGCTGACCTTTGTTCCCACTATTAAGTCAGTTATATTCTTAGTTCATCTGTTTCCCCATATTCTAGAAAGCACACATGTGTATGTTACCTAAATATTTGCTGGGAAGATAATACGAAATGCTTCCAACTCCTCGAGGGCAAGCTTATCAGATTAAAAAAAAATAGTAATAAACTGCATTATACAAAGCCTAGAATTATGGTGAAATCAAACATAACTTTGAACGTGTTAGGAAAATCACTTCATTCATACATCCTGCTAGACTACAACCAATAATAGTAATTATTTTATGGAGCCCTTGCTATCTGCCAGGTATTTTAGGCATTTTGTGTATGTTAAATCATTCAGTTTTTACAACACTAATAAGTAGGTTCTTTTATTATCCTGATGCAGAAACCAAGGCACAGATAAGGAATTTGCCCAGTTTGCCAACATAGTTTTGGCAAAACCGAGCTTTGAACCACAGCAGTAAACTTTGGAACTCATATTCTTAACCTTCATAGGATTAAGAACTTTTATCTTCAGGCCAGATGAACCCAGTTCTACTTCTGACTTCTCTGATCTTGAAAATATCCTCATGAATTTTTTTCCTCTCATGTGTTTTACAAGCAAATAATTATGTTCAAGTAAAGCAACGCACATACAAAAACATTTCCCTGTAATTTGCCATCTCGATAAGTCCTGCCAACAGAGACTTCTTCAAACAAGCAAGCTTTGTCTTCTAGTGGAAAAACTACTGTGAGTGTTGATAAAAACCTATTTTAGAAAAGATGTTCATAAAGGGAAAATGATCTCCTTTAATTAAAAGCAAATCTCTAGAGTTTCTGGAAATGCAAAGAAAGTATCTAAAAATCTATTGAAGTTGGTGTACAAATCAAGTTTGAGGAAAGTCCCAAGGTGAGCCTGGAGCCTTGGAGGAAAGTGAAACAGCAAGAAATGTCTAGATTCATCAGGAGAAACTTGTTGCCTGCTTCTGAGGTGAATGTGGAGAGGAAGTTTCCTTTAATGATAGGGGTTGATTTCTGAAAGTTTTTTCTCCCTTTAGCAAAACCCCAGTGGAAGCAGGAGGGAGTGCTTAGGAAGAATATCCAGAGCCCAGAGAGTGTAGACTGAATGGTTTGTCTGTCGGTATTGCTTGCGAGTAGAATAAGAGATCTACTGAACAGTGCTAAAGCTTCAAAGTGCTACTCACCCATGCAGCCTTGGAAGGCTATTTGGACGTTAAGAAAAGGCTTGTGAGTTTTGTTTCTATGGAAATTAAGCAATTAGTTAAACAGCAATTGAAAACTATTTAGTGAAAGAGATACCAAATGGTATTACTTCTCATTAGATACTATATTGTGTATCATTGTTTCAATTAACATGCAGACAACAATGAACATTTTAGGCTTATGTCTATTTTGAATTAAAAGTTCATTTCATTTTCTGAGAAACACCATTTATTTGACCCGGTGCTATAATGTGAGACCCAGTTATGTTGCCAGAAGAAAGCCTTCCCAGGTGATTTTTGCAGTTGTTCATGAAACACCATTGTTCTGCTGGAGGCACCTATTTGAATTTCAGATCAAATTTCTGGGATGATAACATATTCAAACTTGCCTTAAAAATGGCAAAGTGGAGTGTGTTGACTATTGTCTTATTTCATAGTTTTTTAGAGTATGAAAGGTCCTCTCGACAGAAGCTGAAAATAGGGTTAGGAAGATAACTCTCCAGCAGTCACTATTCTTTTCCCAGTAATATTGCCTCCTTTCTAGCTCATTACATTGTGTTTCTGCTTCCCCTTTTTAGGATGGTTCTAGGAAAGTCTTTCTCGAAAATGTATCTCGGCTTCATATGAAAATGCAGATTCTGAGCCTATATGTCTAGGGTGGAGCTCGACATTCTGCATTTTTAAAAGTTGCCAGGTGAGGCCCATGCTTCTGGTCCAGGAACCACTCTTTAGAAAGCAAGCAGATCATGCCCAACACGTGTGTGTGTGTGTGTGTGTGTGTGTGTGTGTGTGTGCACATGTGTGTGTGCGTGGGCATGCAGGAGCATGTGCACATCCTCTCTCTATTTATTATGATTTATGTATGGTTTGCTATGATTTCAAATCCACTTGTTCATGGTAAATGAAGTTGTTTTGATCTAAGGGTGAATTTGCTTACATTGGGAAGGTCATGTCAGGATGATGGCATCAAAGTGATGTGTAACTGAGTGCTTATTGATATGAACTCATGGAGGAGCAACTATGACATAAGGGACATTTAAACTTTAAATACCAAGAATTAGTGAAGACTTACTGAGAGTATTAAATATGGACTAGGCTACTCTTTGCTAATTCAAGTAGCTCTTTGAAGACCTTGGGGCATTAGCTCCTGCCCTGGCAAGTTCATTTTTCCCAACAGAAGTGAAAACTGTGTAGCGGCTCCATGAAGGAGATCATATTTTTCACCAACACTGGGGCCATTGTTCTGCTACAGCATTGTGCTCTAGTGACAAGGGACTTTTAATTTGTGCTGGCAGCATGATATCAACTTTTAGTTGGCTCAGCAGACTCTTCTGAGAACTAACTTGAAGAAAGGTACATCTCTACTAAATTTGGAACAGCCTTTTGCCTGGAACAATAGTGTAGAACAAATCATTTGCCTGGAACAAATCATTGGTTTGGGATGTTATTTCGTTATTGGATTATTAAGAGATATTACCCTGCATACTATTGACTTGTGAATTATTATTATAAATTTTAGTTCTATACTGAACCTGTGTTTAATTAATTATTGGCAAAGATGATCTCAGTCTCTGAGCATAATTTGCCTAAAATGAAACAAGTTGGCATAGTCAGCAAACTGACCCAAAGTAATAGTGAATATTGGTTGGTGCTGTAGGTTAAACCATACATGCATGCTTGCTAAGTCGCTTCAGTTGTGTCTGACTTTTTTTGACCCCCTGGACTGTAAATTGCCAAGTTCCTCTGTCCATGGGACTCTCCAGGCAAGAATACTGGAGTGGGTTGCCATGCCCTCCTCCAGGGGATCTTCCTGACCCATGGGTTGAACCCACATTTCTTACATCTCCTGCACTGGTTGGTGGGTTCTTTACCACTAGTGCCACCTGAGAAGCCCAGGTTAAACCATATTCAATGTCAAATTTGAAATGCAGGTTGATAAATTATGCTAAACTTGTAGTTGACCAAAGTTTTATAAGAACCATTATTGAATCAATGAACTTCAAACTCATACTGTTAAATATCTATGGCATTCCCCTGAACTTATGAACAGCCCATGAATAGACAAACTTGATAGAGCTGTGATAGTCAGATGCTAATGCTGGCTACAGTGCTTATCTTAATACTGCTTTACCATATTATAAATGAGTTGGAATGCTCTATTAAGCATCCCTATAATAAAATATACTTTGGACACTTTTACTGCTGTGAAAGGCAAGAAGATCATAACAGACTTGCTCATTAACCCTACCAAAATTACTCAAGGAGTGGTTTAGGTGTAGGTTGGGTAATATATTAATTTCTAAGGGTGCCTGGATATCTACTGAAGACCTACCTAGTCTGGACAAAAAATTAAGAAGACTGCAGATGTTGGCCTGATCATTCAGTTAATGAGTTGTGTGTGTGCGCATTCTAAGTTGCTTCAGTCATGTCCAACTCTTTGCAACCCTATGGACTATAGCCCTCCAGGCTCCTCTGTCCCTGGGATTTTCCAAGCAAGAATAGTAGGGTGGGTTGCTATGCCTTCCTCCAAGGATCTCTTATGCCTTCTGCACTGGCAGGCAGGTTCTTTACCACTAGGGCCACCTGGGAAGCCCTTATGAGTTGTATCCCATATTAAAAAGAGCAAGTAAGGAAGCAATTGGAAAAGGAAATGGCAACCCACTCCAGTGTTCTTGCCTGGAGAATCCCAGGGACAGAGGAGCCTGGTGGGCTGCCATCTGTGGGATCACACAGTCAGACACTATTGAAGCAACTTAGCAGCAGCAGCAGCAAGGAAGCAATTCCAGTGCTCTTATTAGGAGCAATTAACTCTTAGATGCAGACAGACAGAAAGCAAAGGCTATTGTCCCCAAAGTAATTTCCAGAGTAGGAACCAAGACACTTTTGCTCCTAAGGGCACCAACCTACAACCCTCACCCCCACCAAGAATGATGATTATTATAATCCTTTTGACTCTGGTAACTATAACCTAATAGAAGCTAGGCTTGTGAAAATAGATGAAACCACAACAAATGATAATATGAAACCAATCAAAGTCACTCAGCAGAGAACCTATGCTAGAGAAGAAATGACAGAAATTAGAATGGAATCCCAATAAGTTAATCTGGACACAGAAACCCAGTGAAAGATTTATAGTCCAAAGAGGAATAAAACCTGACCTCCATAAGAGCAAAAGTTATGCGACTCAGACCCATTACCACTCATGTGAAATTTAATCAACACCTTGGTGTATTTGGAGAAAATTATACTTATATACAAAGATCATTGCTTTACTGGGTAGCAGTAGCCTGGGCATTAAGATAACCTATAGCTAATATGTTATCCCTTAAAACAGCTCTTTGGAAAATATCTCAGTGGAAAACAGCAAGGCAAGTTACTTAAATAATAATGAAATTAGGACTGTTGACTATGATTTATGATAGGGAACAGTCACCCTAACTACTAGATATAGAAGCAACAGATCAAATTATTGGATTGACCAAAAACTTTGGGTTTTTCCATAAGAGGTTACAAAAACCTAAATAAATTTTTTGGCCAACCCAATACAATGGTTGTCTTAAAAGCTACATTCTCACAAGATAGAACAAGTGCTATTTACAGTATTTTCAGGCACCAGAAACACAAGAGGACTGATTGAGTTCCTATATTAAGAGTTTGCAACATGGTCAGTGTGTACTAAAAACATCACAAACCCCAAATTTTGCCTGGTTGGGTTTTAGATTAAGAAGTTTCTGTGGTCCAAGAAGAGGTACCCACCAATTCACAACCTCAACTGGGTACTCTATGAAGCCCTAACAGAGCCATTAACAGAAAATAAATCAGTTAGACTTCAAGAGACTATTCTGGATTGGGCAAAATAGACTCCTGGCAAACAGAGGGAAACACGCCCTGATCATGAAGCCCTGCCACAGAGGTGGTATATTTCTGAACGGTATATTTGGATGGAGGGCTGATCCTCTGCATTAACTCAGGAAATTTCAACAACACCAAAAGTGGACTTTTTGGAGTTTCCAAGGAGTGCTCCTATCAAAGCTCTAACAGTTGAGCAATGAGGACCACCCTGGTCCATGGCAATGGATGGTTTACAGATGGATCAACCTCCACGGCACCATCTGGAGTGCACTGGCAGCCTGTGGCCTTGAGTATTAATGACAGTCTAACCCTGACAGAATCAGGCTCTGGAGAATCAACACAATATGCTGAACTAATAGTCACAAAACTGGTGATTGAACAACCTCTTAAGGAAAATTAGGATGAGATATCTCTTTTCTCTGACTCACCGGGAGTAGCTAATGGAATAGTTATTAGGGCAGAAACACGGTAGGAAAATGACTGAAAAATGAGAACTAAGACTTAAGGGGTGAGGATATAGGGCAGAAAATATCACTGGCTGACATTTCCATATTCATCACACATGTGTCTGCACATCAGAAGAACAACTTAGTAACCTCATAGCCAGACTTAATAATCAAGTAGGAAAATACACTAGGAAAACTGAGGGGAGGATTTCCAGGATTTATCTTTGGAAACGCAATGATTCATGGGTAAGGAGGAAACCACTTCAAAACATAAGCACTATTTATAAACAAGAAGGACAACAGGACACAAAACCTGAGCATTCAGGTATATCAATTGATAGATTCATTGCATGGGCATGTCATCAAACAAGTCATGATAACACATAGGGCACTAGCACATGATTAGAGAAAAGAAATATGTATACCTACCAATTGTCTCCAGTTTCCAATTAAGAGATGTGATAATTGCCAGAAGTTTAAAGCTTGGGGTCATTAAATGGATACTCCAGAAAAGGTCAAAGCTGATAGAACCTTCCAAATTATAGAAATTGATTACATAAGACCCTTGCCTATATCAGAGAATAAGCATATGCATGCACCCACAGTAGACACAGGATCAGGAATAAAATTACCCTAAACCTGCAAAAACAGTGATCAACAATTCAACACCAGAGAATTGGAAATTTGAATTGGTTGATTCTGAATTGCTGTGGTATCCTAACCATCACAGGATAGATCAGAGGTCCCACTTTGTAGGAAAAATAATACAGGATTGGGCCAAAGAACATGGCATAAAGTGCAACTTCCACTTACCCTACAATCTGGGAGATTGCTGCTAGAAATATCAATAACTGCGATACTCAGATGACACCACCGTTATGACAGAAAGTTAAGAACTAAAGAGCTTCTTGATGAAAATGAAAGAGGAGAGTGAAAAAGCTGGCTTAAAACTCAATATTCAGAAAGCTAAGATAATGGCATGTGGTCCCATCTCTTCAAGGCAAATAGATGGGGAAACAATGGAAACAGTGACAGACTTTATTTTCTTGGGCTCCCAAATCACTGCAGATGGTGACTGTAGCCATGAAATTAAAAGACACTTACCTTGGAAGGAAAGTTATGACCAACCTAGACAGCATATTCAAAAGCAGAGACATTACTATGACAGCAAACGTCCGTCTAGTCAAAGCTATGGTTTTTCCAGTAGACAGGTATGGATGTGAGAGTTGGACTATAAGGAGAGCTGAGTGCAGAAGAATTGATGCTTTTGAACTATGGTGTTGGAGAAGACTCTTGCAAGTCCCTTGGACTGCAAGGAGATCCAATCAGTCCATCCTAAAGGATATCAGCCCTGAATATTCATTGGAAGGACTAATGCTGAAGCCGAAACTCCAATACTTTGGCCACCTGATGGGAAGAGCTGACTCATTGGAAAAGACCCTGATGCTGGGAAAGATTGAGGGCAGGAGGAGAAGGGGATGACAGAGGATGAGATGGTTGGATGGCATCACTGACTCAATGGACATGAGTTTGGGTGAACTCCGGCAGTTGGTGATGGACAGGGAGGTCTGGCTTGCTGAGGTTCATGGGGTCACAAAGAGTCAGACACAACTGAGCGACTGAACTGAACTGAATCTTATGATATAGAAATTTTATTGTTCATGTCTTCATAGACATTTTATAAATTTTCTTTGGCCCAATATAATCACAGGGAAGTATTACTAATAACTTTTTGATTTAATATTTATTCACATATTACTTAATTCCTATCAATGTAAATATTTCTAGATATAGTATAGGAATGTCATTTAGTTGCTAATTTGTGTCTGACTCTTTTGTGACTCCATGGACTGTAGCCTGCCAGACTCCTCTGTTCATGAGATTGTCCAGGCAAGAATATTGGATAAGGTTGCCATTTCCTTTCCCAAACAAATATCATATATGTGGAATCTAGAAAAATGTTGTGGGTGACCTTACTTGCAAAACAGGAATAGAGACATAGACATAGAGAACTATGTGTGGATATCAAGGAGGTAAAATGGGGTGTAATTAATGTAAACAAATACAATGATACATACTCTATATATATATATATTTCAAAGGAAAAGGCATATTATATCAAACTAAAGAAAATGATACACTGCCTCTGTAAACCTTTCAGATGGCATCTTCTACTGTACCAACACTGGATGCTGGTGCTATAAACATTGGCATTTATTCTGTATATGATGGTAGGACACCAAGCAGTGGGTATTTTTTCATTCAGCATCACTCAGTTCAGGTCAGTTCAGTCACTCAGTCATGTCTGACTCTTTGTGACCCCACAGACAGCAGCGCCAGGCCTCCCTGTCCATCACAAACTCCCGAAGCCTGCTCAAACTCATGTCCATCAAGTCAGTGATGCCATCCAACCATCTCATCCTGTCGTCCCCTTCTCCTCCTGCCTTCAATCCTTCCCAGCATCAGGGTCTTTTCCAATGAGTCAGCTCTTCTCATCAGATGGCCAAAGTTCTGGAGAGTCAGCATCAGCATTAGTCCTTCCAGTGAATATTCAGGGCTGATTTCCTTTAGGGTGGACTGGTTGGATCTCCTTGCAGTCCAAGGGACTTGCAAGAGTCTTCTCCAACACCACAGTTCAAAAGCATCAATTCTTTGGCACTCAGATTTCTTTATAGTCCAAATCTCACATCCATACATGACTACTGGAAAAACTATAGCTTTGACTAGACAGACCTTTGTTGGCATAGTAATGTCTCTGCTTTTTAATATGCTGTCTAGGTTGGTCATAGGTTTTCTTCCAAGGAGGAAATGTCTTTTAATTTCATGGCTGCAGTCACCATCCGCAGTCATTTTGGATCTCAAGAAAATAAAGTCTGTCACTGTTTCTACTGTTTTCCCATCTATTTGCCATGAAGGGATGGGACTGGATGCCATGACCTTCATTTTCTGAATGTTGGAGTTTAAACCAGCCTTTTCACTCTCCTCTTTCACTTTCATCAAGAGGCTCTTTAGTTCTTCTTCACTTTCTGCCATAAGGGTGATGTTATCTGTGTATCTGAGGTTATTGATATTTCTCCTGGCGATCTTGATTCCAGCTTGTGCTTCCTCCAGCCCAGGTTTTCACATGATGTACTCTGCATATAAGCTTAATAAGCAGGGTAACAGTATATACAGCCTTGACATACTCCTTTCCCAATTTTGAATCAGTCCATTGTTCCATGTCCAGTTCTACCTGTTGCCTCCTGACCTGCATACAGATTTCTCAGAAGGCAGGTCAGGTGGTCTGGTATTCCCATCTCTTGATGAGTTTTCCAGTTTGTTGTGATCCACACAGTCAAAGGCTTTGGCATAGTCAATAAAGGAGAGATAGATATTTTTCTGGAACTCTCTTGCTTTTTCGATGATCCAATGGATTTGGCAATTTGATCTCTGATTCCTCTCCCTTTTCTAAATCCAGATGGAACATCTGGAAGTTCATGGTTCACATACTGTTGAAGCCCAGCTTGGAAAATTTTGAGCATTACGTTGCTAGTGTGTGAGATGAGTGCATTGTGAAGTAGTTTGAACATTCTTTGGCATTGCCTTTCTTTGGCATTGGAATGAAGACTCAACTTTTCCAATCCTGTGGCCCTGGCTGAGTTTTCCAAATTTTCTGGCGTACTGAGAGCAGCACTTTCATAGCATCATCTTTTAGGATTTGAAATAGCTCAGCTGGAATTCCATCGTCTCCAGTAGCTTTGTTCATAGTGATGCTTCTTAAGGCCCACTTGACTTTGCATTCCAGGATGTCTGGCTCTAGGTGAGTGATTACACCATCATGGTTATCTGGGTCATGAAGATCTTTTTAGTATAGTTCTTCTGTGTATTCTTGCCACCTCTTTTTATTATCTTCTGCTTCTGTTAGGTCCATACTATTTCTGTCCATCTTTGCATGAAATGTTCCCTTGGTATCTCTAATTTTCTTGAAGAGCTCTCTAGTCTTTCCCATTTTATTATTTTCCTCTATTTCTTTGCATTGATCACTGAGGAAGGCTTTCTTATCTCTGCTTTCTATTCTTTGGAACCCTGCATTCAGATGGATATATCTTTCATTTTCTCCTTTGCCTTTAGCTTCTCTTCTTTTCTCAGCTATTTGTAAGTCCTCCTCAAATAACCATTTTGCCTTTTTGCATTTCTTTTTCTTAGGGATGGTTTTGATCACTGCCTCCTGTACAATGTCATGAATCCCCATCTATAGTTCTTCAGGCACTCTATCAGATCTAATCCCTTGAATCTATTTGTCACTTACACTGTATAATTGTAAGGGATTTGAATTAGGTCATACCTGAATTGTTTAGTGACTTTCCTTAATTTTTTTAAGTCCGAATTTTGCAATAGGAGTTCATGATCTGAGCCACATTCAGCTCCCAGCCTTGTTTTTGCTGACTGTCTACAGTTTCTCCATCTTGGGCTGCAAAGAATGTAATTAATCAATCAGTCGACATATACTGGATGTTGCAGGGCTGGGGATTCCCTGGTGGTTCAGCAATAAAGAATCTGCCTGCAATGCAGGAGCTTCAGGAGACTGATTTTGATACCTGGGTAAGGAAGATCCCCTGGAGGAGGGCATGACAACCCACTCCAGTATTATTGCTTGGATATTCCCATGGAGAGCAGAGCCCAGTTGGCTACATTCCCTAGGGTTGCAAAGAGTCGCACATGACTGAAGTGACTTGCCATGCATGCATGCATGTTGAAAGGCCCTCTTGACTTTCCATTCCAGGATGTCTGGCCCTAGGCGAGTTATCACACTGTTTGGTTATCTGGATCATTAAGATCTTTTTTGTATAGTTCTTCTGTGTATTCTTGCTACCTCTTCTCAACATCTTCTGCTTCTGTTAGGTCCATACCATTTCTGACCTTTATTGTGCCTATCTTTGCATGAAATGTTCCATTGGTATCTCTAATTTTCTTGAAGAGATCTCTAGTCTTTCCCATTCTATTGTTTGGGGCATTATTGACAGAAATAGCCACAATGGTTATAGATTTCCTTGAGTGATAAGAACAATAGCAAGAATGAATTAGAAAATTACAGATTATTTTTCTTTTGTTAGCATCTGTGAAATAAAGATAATCTGTAAAGTTTATAAACATTGCTAAGGGGGTCAGTGCTGCATGCTGCCTACTGGCCACACTGTTTTGCTTATTACTCGCTACTGGATACTATATTCATTGTAGCTATAGGTACTCCATAGATATCACCAACAATAGCAGTGGTGCAACTATTCCCAGCTAGAATGCCACCCTTAGGTCAAGATACTGCTCTACTACTTGTGACACCCTCTGCTCTCTCTACATATCACCATCCTGGTCTCATTATTGCAACTGAGGACTACCAACATCACCAGCATCGTGAAGCCCGAACTCTCCTTTTTACTTCTTGTCATTGACATCATTTACTCACCTTCGATCAATGGAGAAATCAAGAACTGAGGGAAGCTGACAAGCAGAGGAAACCGCCACTTGCACCTCCACAGGAGTTGACTTTATCTATCCATAGGATGCTTCTAGTAGTGGTTACTTGTCTTTAGCTTTATTCAAAACAATTTTGTTTGATTTGTATCATGACAGCTGTCATAGCAGCATGCATTTAAAAAACACCAAAATTGGTGAATATTTGTGTGGCCATTTTAATATTGGAAGTGGAAGAAAAAAGCCACATTTCAGGATATTTTGCTGTATTATTTCAAGAAAGGTAAAAACGCAACTGACATGCAAAAAAAAAAAAATTTGTGCAGTGTATGGAGAAGGTGCTGTGATTGATTGAACATGTTAAAAACGGCTGGAGATTTTTCACTGGACAATGTAATCCTATCATAAGTTGAAGAAGCTCTGTATTAGACCAACTTGCTGTTCTGCTCATTCAAAATCTGGAGACTAGTTATCCACCATTTGCTATCTCCAGGTATCATGTGCTGCTTAAATTGTTTATTATCTTCTGTCAACAGCATCCTCTGCAACCTCAGCACCAAGTTTTAGTGTCGCTACATCTCCTATGCATACTTTGCCTGTTAGTGAAACACCTCGTTAGCCCAATTAGTACTAACACTGATCCTTCCCTAGTAGATCAAAATCTTTTTTTTCTTCATTTATTTTTATTAGCTGGAGGCTAATTACTTTATAGTATTTTAGTGGTTTTTGTCATACATTGACATGAATCAGCCATGGATTTACATGTATTCCCCATCCCGATCCCCCCTCCCACCTCCCACTCTACCCGATCCCTCTGGGTCTTCCCAGTGCACCAGGCCCGAGCACTTGTCTCACGCATCCAACCTGGACTGGTGATCTGTTTCACAATATAAAAACAAATATTTGGCTTTAGCAAGGTCAAGCATGGCTACAAACTATCACACAAGTTTCCACATATACACATGTTAATAAAGCATTGTTAGAAAAATATTTAAACCCCTTTTGCAGGGAAATTTAAAACATCCAGTTTAATATCTCATGCTATGAAAGGTGTCACAGTGATAAACAACCCACTTGCCATTGCAGGAGAGGCAAGAGATGTGAGCTCGTTCCCTGGGTCAGGGGGATCTCTTGGAAGAGGAAATGGCAACCCACTCCAGTATTCTTGCTGGGAAAATCCCATGGACACAGGAGCCTGGAAGGCTATAGCCCACGGGGTCCCAAAGAGTGGACACGACTGAGCAACTGAGCACACACAGTCTGTGAAAGAATCAAACATACAGCGGAAGGAAAATTCTATGTACCATACTGGTGGGACGATTCCAGATACTTTAAATACCCAAAAAACGGCAGGTTACAGTGCTTTCTAAACACAAGCCCCGCAAGTGCGTTTGTAGAAATGCAACAATGCTTCACCCTTGTAGGGTGCACTTTGAATTCATTTTAACAACTGGAAGGACAAAAGATGACAAATCTCATGATATATGCAGAACCACCACCTGAGACAATAGGTCATGTAGTTGGCACTTAAAGTACTCATCTAAAGGACTGTCTCATCTGAGAAATCTCTCCCAGGACTATCTCTTTGGGAGACAGTGAAGGACAGGGAAGCCATGGGCCCTAAAACAGTCAGACAGGACTTAGTGACTGACAATAACAGTGTTATGACTATGGGGAAAAAAGAAATAAAGCACACAGTAGAGGAAATAGAAAACACTACACAGACCATTCAAAGTACGCTCAACTTACCAATGATGTATTTAACGAAATACTTACTGATCTCACCAAACAGGGACCTGAAATAAAGTACAAACTATCTCTACTTCCATATAAAGTAACCTCTATACTTAGGAATTCCGCAGGGACACAATAGCACTGATAGCACAGAGGTTAGAATTCATGCCACATGGATTCACCTGTTCCATTAGGGTAGCTGAACTATACCCAAGACAACAATTGCCACATTCACTACAGAATTTTACAATATGTATTTTTGAAACCCTACTCTAATTCTCTATCATACTCTTAACTCAACTGGCAACACGGAATTTTTTCGTTTGGTACTTCCAAATCTGAATTATGAAACAAATGAACTTGGCCTGTCTTATATATATAAGTATTCCATAGGTTACCCAAGTAGTAAGGTTATCTCACAAGCTGTACCTGAAAGAAACTTTGTAAGCAATAAACATTACAGAGATGCCTGCAAACCTGGCAGTTTGACTAGATCTAAGAATATAGGTAATCTTGGGAGAAGACCAAGATTTGTTTCTTGAACAAAATAACAGTGGTACAATAATAAGGAATGAGGCATAGTCAGGTAAAATTTTGTAAGTATGTCCATCATAAATGTGCTGCCCAAAGTCAATGTGAACAGAATCTATATTTATTGTTTACTCTGGGCCCGAGTGTATAAGACCATTCATACCCATGGTAAAGAGATACAAACTCTTAGTTTGGCTCTATAACAAAACACATCAATATAACAGTGCCATCAACAAATTATAACCTAAGCTTTAGTTTATTAAATTATAATAAATCTCCATGCAATGAAGCACTAAATAACAAAACCATGAACCAAACATTATAGTGACCTATGCCCCAAATTATGGTGGCCCATGGCCCAAGTCCCTTGGACAGTAAGGAGATCAAACCAATCAATTCTAAAGGAAATCAACCATGAATATTTGTTGGAAGGACTGGTGCTGAAACTCCAATACTTTGGCCACCTGATTTGAACAGCCCATTTACTGGAAAAGACCCTGCGGCTGGGTAAGGTTGAGGGCAGGAGGAGAAGGGTATGACAGAGGATGGAATGGTTGGATAGCATCACTGACTCAATGGACATGAGTTTGAGCAAACTTCGGGAGATAGTGAAGGACAGGGAAGCCTGGAGTGATGCAGTCCTTGGGATAGCAAAGAGTTGAACACAACTGAGCAACTAAACAGCAACAACAATGCCCCAAATTTCTTACTCTACTTTGATGTGCACATATTCTGAATATAGGCCACAATCTGATTATTCTAGTAGTGGTGAAACAAATTTTGCAGAACCAGTACAGGTAATAGGATGCACAAAATCCAACTCAGATGTAAATACAACCACATAGAAAGCAGGAGCCTTGAGTTTTCAGTGCAGAAAATCTATATTATACTAATGACAACTTAAAGATTTCAAACTGGTCTAAAATAATAATTTATGGAACAGAAAGCACAAGGAATCTTAAAAAACTGGAAATAGAACTGCCATATGACCCAGCAATCCCACTGCTGGACACACACACCAAGGAAACCAGAATTGAAAGAGACACGTGTACCCCAATGTTCACTGCAACACTGTTTACAATAGCCAGGACATGGAAGCAAACTAGGTGTCCACAGGTAGATGAATGGATAAGAAAGCTGTGGTACATATACACAATGGAATATTACTCGGCTGTTAAAAACAATGCATATGAATCAGTTCTAATCGGGTGGATGAAACTGGAGCCTATGATACAGAATAAAATAAGTCAGAAAGAAAAACACCAATGCAGTATATTAATGCATGTATATGGAATTTAGAAAGATGGTAATGAAGACCCTATATGTGAGACAGCAAGAGATACGCAGATGTAAAGAACAGACTTTTGGACTCTGTGGGAGAAGGTGAGGGTGGGAAGATTTGACAGAATAGCACTGAAACATGTATATTACCATATGCTAAATAGATTGCCAGTCCAGGTTTGATGCATGAGACAGAGCATTAAGGGCTGGTGCACTGGGATGAGGGATGGGATGGGGAGGGAGGAGGGAGGGGGTTTCAAGATGGGGGACACATGTACACCCATGGCTGATTCATGTCAATGTATGGCAAAAACCATGACAATATTGTAAAGTAATTAGCTTCCAATGAAAATAAATAAATTAATTTAAAAATAATAATACCAACCTCAAAAAAGAAAGAAAGAAAGAAAGCACAAGGAATCTATAGATGACTGGTGGAAACTTAGAGTTAAAAGTAAAAAAGTTGAGATCAAACATGTGGGACCTGTAAGCAACTTGAAAATTATACCAACAAGAATTTACCACTGAAATTCTAAGTATCATACTGCAGTCATGAGCAATAATGATGTCTTAAGAATAGATATAGTTACAGCACACCCTCATGATAATTCATGGGATGCTCTAACACTAAACATTCATAAGCCCACATTAGATCATTTACAATATCCATTACTTACATTATATAACCCATATTGGCCCATTAGAAAGTGAACTATAGCCCATGGACGCTATGCCTTGACTTCAAGTAAATGAGGATACCATGTAATGTATAGAGAGGATGCATTAGAAATCTAATATATAATGCTTATCATTATCTATGGTGGTCCATTCTGGGACCTACTGTCTTGACTTCCCGAATAAGGGAACTATGCTTATTAAATTTTTTATTGTAAAGAAGAGCCCTCTATAGTAGCATACACTCTAAAATTCAACACACAGGATCTTAAAACCAGATATAGGCCCCCTATTTGTAGTCAATTTTATCCACCCAGTTGTATGCCTAATCTACAACCAATACTAAAGACTGATTCATTAAAGGTAAGAAAACCCCTTCCATTCCCATTGGACTTGTTGGAAAACTAATTCGAGTCATGATGGCAGCAGCGTTTTAACAATTTTACATTGATTAAATTAATTTGAACTGCAAAAATTTTGAAAACAGACAATCCTAAGAGAGAATAGCATTGAAACATGTATATTATCAAGTGTGAAACAGATCGCCAGCCCAGGTTGGATGGATGCATGAGACAAGTGCTCAGGACTGGTGCACTGGGAAGACCCAGAGGGATGGGATGGGGAGGGAGGTGGGAGCAGGGATCAGGATGGGGAACACATGTAAATCCATGGCTGATTCATGTCAGTGTATGGCAAAAACCACTACAATATTGTAAAGTAATTAGCCTCTAATTAATAAAAATAAATGAAAAAAAATACACTTATAATGGGGACATTATCATCATTAGACCGCAGATGGATATGAATAGCAGCATTGCACAAAACACAATGATTTTCAGAGGGAAACAGACTAGGCACTGGATATTCTGAAGAAAGCAATTGGAGATAATTCTGAAAGGAATGAGGTCGCAAAAAGATAAACATATTTTTTTAAAGATTGATGGTTAATTATAATAGGCCACAGAAAGGCCCCTTATGATAGAAGGAAACCATGTTCCTACAGATATATTGATGGAGTGGAACCAAAATATCGTTACTACTGTTAGACCTTTCAATATACCTGTGGTACAAATACCCATGACCATGATGCCTCCTCAACCAGGTACCTATAATATGGGAAACTGGATCATGATGACATGCTTGAAGACAAGTTTTACCCTAATCCAATGGAGTCAAGGGGAAAATAAGGAACATAACATGATAGGATGTGTAAACTAGAATAGATAATGAATATAACAATAGAAGTTGCATGGGTGCTAAGTCGCTTCAGTTGTGTCCGACTGTTTGTGACCATATGGACTGTGACCCACCAGGCTCCTCTGTCCATGGGGATTCTCCAGGAAAGAATACTGGAGTGGGTTGCCACTCCCTTCTCCAGGGGACTTACCTGATCTAGGGATTGAACTTGGGTCTCCCCCATGAAGGGGAGATTCTTTGCTGTCTGAACCACTACAGAAACCTTATAAATAACTGCAAGAATTTAAAAGAAAACAAAAACATGCATTCCCTAAAATAATGACAGCCTTGAATGCTGATGCTGCAGCTAGTGCTATGCAATGTGGTAACTCCTAGTGTTTTGTTTTTTTTTTTTAAGCCATTTACAAGGAAATACAATAGTCAAGGAAGCTTAACTGAGTGGGTGAAAAAACTTAAATTTTGATCTTTTGGTGATTGGATGTGACACCATATTAAAGAATTATTTGTTATATTTTTGCTGATATATCAAATATTTATTTTAAAAATTTTGCAGTAGCAAAAACAGAAATTAAGGGGAAATTAGATTGCAAGTGATGTAGGCTCACAGTGTGGACTGATATTTTTGTGAACTTAAGTTTGTTTGGGACTTTGGGTCCTTAGGATTAATTAGTCTATGAGTGGTTTGGTCACAGGATGGATTGTTATGTATTGATTTGTTTATGATTTAAAATCCACGTGTTCCTGGTTTAAGTGAAGTTGTTTTGATCTAAGGATGAATTTGCTCATATAGGGGAGGTCAAGTCAGGATGGTGTCATCAAATTGTGCTACTGAGTTCTTATTGACATGAAGTCATGGAGGAGCAACTATGATGTCATGGGCATTTAAACTTTAAATTCCAAGAATATATGAAGACTTTCTGAAAGCATTAAATATGGACAAGGCTACTCTTTGCTGATTTAAATAGCTCTCTCAAGACCTTAGGGTATCAGTCCTTGCCATGGCGAGGCTACTCTTTGCCAACACTGGTGAAAACTGTACACTGGCTCCATGAAGGGGACCATCTTTTTCACCAACTGGGGCCTCTGTTCTGTTAGCACTGTGCTCTAGAGAAAAGGAACTTTTGATTTGCACTAGCAGCTGGATGTCAGCTCTTGCTTGTGTCAGCTGACTCTTCTGAGAAGCAACTCAGAGAAAGGTACATCTGTACTAAACTTGACTTTATTTCTTTTATCTCTCCTTCACTTGGAACAATAGTGTAATTTGTCATTAATTTGGAGTATCCTATTTTTTTATTGGTTTATTCAAAGGCATTATCCTGTATACTATTGGTTTGTGAAATACTGTTATAAATTATAATTCCACAGCGAATAGAAGTTAAATATGTTCCTGGCAAAGATAACACTTGTCTGTGAGCATAATTTGATGAAATAAAAAGTGATGTGTGTGTGTGTGTGTCTGTGTGTGTGAGTAGTGATTATAATGCTTCCTTTATTTTTCCTCTTCTTTTAGTATTCAAACCTAAAAGTTGAAATCAAAATCTATTTACCTCAGTTCTAATCTACACATATCCACTGGATTAAAACAGTCAATCCAAGTGTAAGTCAAGGAAGAGGATCCTAAGAGAAACAAAGTTCATTCTCACTGCTGACCAATACATAATTGGGCTTTTATGTTTGTTTAATAAATGATGTCAGAAGGTAATAGAGCCATCAAAATTACTGAGGGAGTTTGCAGCACAAAAACCAGATGCTTTCCTGATATTTCTCCTTCTACATCATCATTAATGGTGTCAGCTTTCATATCCTGAAGCCTTCCAAAAGTGTATCTCAGTAGAATAGGTGCTTGGGATAGATAATCCTCTTTGTATTCAGAGCTATCACACCCCATCTGTCCTCACATTAGAGTTAAAATAACGTAGTTCTGCCTGATGAACATTTATGAGTTCACTCTGATACAATTATGTCAGTCATTTTTATCCCTAGCTAAACTCAATGGTTCAAGTAAAGGGCAAGTTATACTTTGACTCATCTTCTCTTAATTTGTTCAAAAATGAATAGATAAAATGTGTACTCATCTTTTCTATCCTCATCTTCTTTCTCTTATTTTCTATACTCTATCCTCTTATTTTTTTCTGTTAATAAAAATAACCATACATAACAGATAATTTACATAATTGAATATATTATTTTAGCAACTGCTGATCACTGAAAAGACAGGCAGATTATATTCTGTAACTAGGGCCTGAAGGGTCAGACGTCAATTTTCCCTAAAATTCTTAAGACTTTGAGGTACAATGACAGTTTATTTAACACCTTGCTGTGCTGTGCTATACTTAATTGCTCAGTCATGTCCGACTCTTTGCAACCCCATGGATTGTAGCCCATCAGGCTCCTCTGTCAGTCAAGAATACTGGAGTGGGTTGCCATTGCCTTCTCCAGGAGATCTTCCTGACCCTTGGATGTAACCTGTATCTCCTGCTTGGCAGGCAGATTCTTTACCACTGAGCCACCTGGGAGGACTAAACAATTCTCAGAGAGAGAAACAAAGGTGGTTTGTATGATTTAGAAAATTACCTTGAAAGTGACAAGGAAAGGAAAGAGAAACAAGAAAGAAGGAAAATTTACACCTTAGCTCTCAAAGGAAGAACTATACAAAAAAGACCATCATGACTCAGATAATCACGATGGTGTGATCACTCACCTGAAGCCAGACATCCTGGAATGAGAAGTCAAGTGGGCCTTAGGAAGCATCACTACGAACAAAGCTAGTAGAGGTGATGGAACTCCAGCTTAGCTATTTCAAATTATAAAAGATTATGCTATGAAAGTGTTACACTCAATATACCAGCAAATTTGGAAAACTCAGCAGTGGCCACAGGACTGGAAAAGGTCAGTTTTCATTCCAATCCTAAAGAAAGGCGATGCCAAAGAATGTTCAATCTACCATACAATTGCATTTATCTCACACACTAGCAAAGTAATGCTCAAAATTCTTCAAGCCAGGCTTCAACAGTATGTGAACCATGAACTTCCAGATGTTCAAGCTGGATTTAGAAAAGGGAGAGGAACCAGAGATCAAATTGCCAACATCCATTGGATCATCGAGAAAGCAAGAGAGTTCCAGAAAAGCATCCACTTCTGCTTTATTGACTATACAAAAGCCTTTGACTACGTGGATCATGACAAAGTGTGGAAAATTCTTCAACAGATGGGAATACCAGACCACCTTTCCTACCTCCTGAGAAATCTGCATGCAGATGAAGAAGCAACAGTTAGAACTGGACATGGAGCAGCAGACTGGTTCCAAATTGGGAAAGGAGTACATCGAGGCTGTATATTGTCACCCTGCTTGTTTAACTTACAAGCAGAGTACATCATGAGAAATGCTGGACTGGATGAAACACAAGCTGGAGTCAAGATTGCTGGGAGAAATATCAATAATCTCAGATATGCAGATGACACCACCCTTATGGCAGAAAGCAAAGAAGAACTAAAGAGCCTCTTGATGAAAGTGAAAGAGGAGAGTGAAAAGCCTGGCTTAAAAGTCAACATTCAAGAAATTAAGATCAAGGTCTCTGGCCCCATCACTTCATGGCAAATAGATGGGGAAATAGTTGAAACAATGACAGACTTTATTTTGGGGGGCTCCAAAATCACTGCAGATGGTGATTATAGCCATAAAATTAAAACACGCTTGCTCCTTGGAAGGAAAGTTATGGCCAACCTAGACAGATTATTAAAAAGCAGAAACATCACTTTGCCAACAAAGGTCCATCTAGTCAAAGTTATGGTTTCTCCAGTTGTCATGCATGGATGTGAGAGTTGGACTATAAAGAAACCTAAGCACCAAAGAATTGATGTTTTTGAACTGTGGTATTGGAGAAGACTCTTGAGAGTCCCTTGGACTGCAAGGAAATCAAACTAGTCAGTCCTAAAGGAAATCAGTCCTGGGTGTTCATTGGAAGGACTGATGCTGAAGCTGATGCTCCAATACTTTGGCCACCTGATGCGAAGAACTGACTCATTTGGAAAAGACCCTGATGCTGGGAAAGATTGAAGGCAGGAGGAGAAGGGGCAGACAGAAGATGAGATGGTTGAATGGCATCACCGACACAATGGACATGAGTTTGAGTGAACTCCGGGACTTGATGATGGACAGGGAGGCCTGGCATGCTGTAGTTCATGGGATGGCAAAGAGGCAGACACAACTGTGTGAGTGAACTGAACTGAACTCAAAGGAAGCCAAATTTAAACCCACAATTTTGGCCAAAGATAGTTATTTAAAGAGATAAGATAGAGATTAGGATAAAGGTAAGATAAAAGCTGCTACTGAGGCAAAAATCAATCAATTGAAGCTGAAGCTCCAATACTTTGGCCACTTGATGCAAACAACAAAGAGACTCATTGGAAAAGAACCTCATGCTGGGAAAGATTGAGGTCAGGAGAAGAAGGGGATGACAGAGGATGAGATGATTGAATGGCATCACTGACTCAATGGACATGAGCTTGAACAAACTCCTAGAGATAGTGAAGGACCGGGAAGCCTGGTGTGCTGCAGTCCATGGGGTTCCAAAGAGTCAGACACTTTAGTGACTGAACAACAACAGTGGGAAAGGAGCTTAGGTTAGGAGTTCTTTAAGAACATCTGTGGAGAAGGCAATGGCACCCCACTCCAATACTCTTGCCTGGAGAATCCCATGGACAGAGGGCTTGGTAGGCTGCAGTCCATGGAGTCGCTAACAGTCAGACACAACTGGGCGACTTCACTTTCACTTTTCACTTTCATGCACTGGAGAAGGAAATGGCAACCCACTCCAGTCTTCTTGCCTGGAGAATCCCAGGGACGGGGGAGCTTGGTGGGCTGCAGTCTTTGGGGTTGCACAGAGTCGGACACGACTGAAGCGACTTAGCAGCAGCAGCAAGAACATCTGGGATATTAAACAGAAATGTGCTTTCTGGAAACGGTACAGAGACTGGCTGGGGCCTGGAAAGAAAGGGAGGAAGTGGGATGGAGGCAGGGAGGGAGGGGATGGAGGGAGGTTGGAAGGGAGATAGTGTGGGCAGGGAAGGAGGTGGCAGGGAGCTAGGTGGTAGAGACAGGGGAGGAAAAAATGATTGAGACAGAGTACTGCCTTTGAAGCTCGTTCCTGCCCCAAACTTCTGTAGTAGGAATTCGGACTTACACCAGAGAACTATTTGTGTCTAAACTTAGTTTGTTTTCCAATATCTCTCTCCTAGAAGATACTAATTAACTGAGCTCTGAAAACCGAAGCATAAAATGGAAGTTCATTCTCTTAACATTTCAAGTTCTCCTCCTAGATCTGTCTGGTTGAGGGCATCCTGGCAAACAAGAAAAATAGGGAAGTCACTTTTCCATTGCCTTTGTTTAAAATAAATAGATTTTAGGGGCTCTTTGGCTTTAGAAATAGGAAATATTTTAGAGGCAATATGTTGTTTTGTGCTCTTATTTCATGGGAAAAAAAGGAAGTACCTTTCTCCTGGTCACCTGGTTGGTGAGTGATTAAATAAGAACCTGGCTATTATTCCATTTTTTTAAAACTCTCAGCACAGTATTCTTTTCCCTAGACCTTAAGAACATGTATCTAGTTTCTTTCAGTAATATTTTCTTAAAATATAGAATGAAGTATTCTCTTAAATAAGGATAGAGTTAAAAAAGGAAGGCCTATATAAAGAATGATTCTATATGTGACCATTGTTCTTCAAATATTGTTTTTTAAAGGGGCTACTTAGAAAAAAAATAATAATAAAGGGGCTACTTAGGGACCTCTAGCAACTTTCAGCACTCCAGCTTTGAGGCTGACTGATTTGCCTCAGAGATTAATTAGGAAATGATAGGGAAGAATCAAGGCATTGGCTTTGGCATGTCTCCCAGTCACCCAAACCGCTTGTGTGTGTGTATTATGCCATCCCCATCAGGCATTTCTCGCTTCAGAAAGAATTTGAGCTTGTGTGTTTTCTATTAGTTTGGACTTTCATACTCGGCCAGTTACCTACGCAAGTTTCTGTGGGAATCACTCCTGATTACAACCACGTCCATTAGGGGAGAACTGATCAATTACAAGCACACTGTTTTCTGCATGCAGCAATAAGACCCTTGGGACCCCAGCTGGTGCTCTAACATTGAGATCACTTTGCTGTTCTCCCTCCAGCAGATTCCAGCAGGAGATACAATCTAGAGCCTCAAAAGGCAGGGCTGGAAACGAAACGACAACTTGGCTGTCAGTATTCTGGGCTTGAACCTGTTTTGGCATGGGGGTGGATTAGATGACCTCATAGGTCTTTTTCATCTCCAATTTCTGTGAACCATTGTTCTTGGGAATAGATGATTTAATAAGCTAATACACATTTGTGTTTGCCCATCCTGCTGTTCCTTTTATTTGTTATATTTTACTTGGTTACCCTGGGAAGAATTAATACTTTATGTAAGTCCAGAGGCACTCAGAGGTCAAAATCTACAAAGGGCAGAGTTTGAAGGGATGTGGTCAAGAAAGAGAGAGATGGTACATAGGAAATCTGAGCTCACAAGTACTTTCTAGATGTTCCTGGAACAAAGTTTGAGGGAAAGCACCAGGATGTAACGTCTTCTGCTACAGTGGAAAGAATATAAATATGGAGACAGAAGACCTAGTTTGAACTCTGACTTACTAGCTTCTAATGACTTCAGCTTCCACATAGATTATGGATTCAATAATAGTTACCCTGCTTATTTCAAGAGGGTTGGTTTAAGAATCATCTGAGAGACTATATGTCTGTGTATTACAAGACTAAAGAGATATATAAATTAGGGATATTATCATTATTTAATGAAATAATTCTTATGCTCAGAGCTGAATATAGTACTTCTGTGTACAAAACTCTATGCCAAAAAAAAAAAAGCTATATTTTCTGAAAGTAATTTTGGGAGAAAGTACAAGAAATTAACAATGAAGAAATAAAGTTTAATCAGTGCACAGGAAGAAGGAGAAATAAAACCTCAAATGTTCCCATCTTCTGGTTTGCTTTGTATGTTAACCAAAGCACTTTTCAAGGTTAGAGAAATTGAAAATCACTATTGATTTTTTTCTTAAGACGAATGACTCCTTGGCATTTTAAAAGTAATAATCTAAATGGTTTAATATTCAAAGAAGCTGACTAAAAGAATGTACTTCAATATACATTTTTCTCAGCAAGACCACGACCCAAACTTAGAAGGCAAAAAACTTTCCCTGCCTTCAAGAATCACAGTTTAAAGGGGGAAAATGAATTAATGAGTTAACAAATACATTCAATGTTTTCCAGGGGTTAAAATAGGATCAAAATGATTCTCACAAAAGGGTTTTATTTGGTTCTACTTCTTCTCAAATTACTCATTGGCATCTAAGAGTTGTCTTATGAGTGATCGATCCACCCACTAAATCATTGGCCACCATTTTGCAAACACTATTTTTGTCCTTTCCTATGCCCATTCATTGTAGTAATCCCTCTTGGCTTTGTTAAATTTCAGTGAAGCCCCTATTTCTGCTGACCCTTTCTACTGGTCCCTGTTTGAGTTGCCTCTGTGGCCCATAAGTGCCTCTTCTGGCATTAATACCAGCACAAAGAACATTAAATAAATAGGTCAGACAGATGTATAAACAAAGTGCAGTAGAAATGCCTAGTAGGAATCTATTGATTCTGCTTAGCTAGGGGAATGTGATGGGTTCATCGAATGCTGTTTCTGAAAGAACACATTTATTTTTAAAATACAAAGTATAAATGTGTCAACAGACAGAGAGGAGAGAAAAAACATCAGAGGATTATGGAAGTATATGGGCTTCCTTGATAGCTCACTTGATAAAGAATCCACCTGCAACACAGGAGAGCCCAGTCCTATTCGTGGGTCTGCAATGTCTGCTGGAGAAGGGATAGGCTACTCACTCCAGTATTCTTGGGCTTCCCTTGTGGCTCAGCTGGTAAAGAATCTACCTGCAATGTGAGAGACCTGGGTTTGATCCGTGGGTTGGGAAGATTCCCTGGAGAAGGGAAAGATTACCCACTCCAGTATTCTGGCCTGGAGAATTCCATCAACTATATAGTCCATGGGGTCACAAAGAGTTGGACACGACTGAGTGACTTTCACTTTCACCTTCATGGACAAAAGCACAGACATGTAAGAGTTTATACCATCTAGTTTAGAGAAAAAAAAAGTAAAGCCTTTTCTCGAAGGCAGTATAATAAAGTACTAAGGTAATAAAAGCACATTCAAACAAAGGTCAACCATGTCTATAAAAGATGGAATGTGTAGTTTTACTCCTCCACCATTCTACTTTCCTATGGTAGCATAAGAGGTAGAGTTAATAGCATTTTTCTTCTCATCAAACAATAAAACAATTTGAATTAAAATTTCTCTAAGTGAGGTTCTGAGGTGGAGAAGAGCTGTGGTGAGTTCAGAGAGTAATGAAGCATATTACTGAAATGCCTGGAGACCTAGTGACTAAGGGCTTAGAAACCATAACTATAACCAGCAAGTTGTCCATTTGGTGGTAGCAAATATAAACTAGGCTCAGTGTCTGAGACTTTAAAGTCTCTTTACTGAGACGCATGTACCCAGAGTTCATTACTGCACTGTTTACATTAGCTAGGACATGGAAGCAACCTAGATGTCCATCAGCAGGTGAATGGATAAAGAAGTTGTGATACATATACACAATGGAATATTACTCAGCTATAAAAAGGAACACATTTGAGTCAGTTCTAATGAAGTGGATGAAACTGGAGCTTATTATACAGAGTGAAGTAAGTCAGAAAGAGAAACACATACTGTATATTAACACATATGTATAAAATTTAGAAAGATGGTAACAATGATCCTATATGCAAGGCAGCAACAGAGACACCGACTTTTGGGTTCTGTGAGAGAAGGCGAGGGTGGGATGATTTGAGAGAATAACACTGAAACTTGTACATCACCATATATAAAATAGGTGACCAGTGCAAGTTTTGTGCATGAAGCGGGGAACTCAAAGCTGGTGCTCTGGAACAGCTCAGAGGGCTGGGGTGGGGAGAGAAGTGGGAAGTGGGTTCAGGATGGGGGAACACATGTGCCCCTGTGGCTGATTCATGCTGATGTATGGCAAAAGCAATCACAATATTGGAAAGTAATTATCTTCCAATTAAAATGCTGAAGCTGAAACTCCAATACTTTGGCCACCTCATGCAAAGAGTTGACTCATTGGAAAAGAGCCTGATGCTGGGAGGGATTGGGGGCAGGAGGAGAAGGGGACGACAGAATATGAGATGGCTGGATGGCATCACTGACTCGATGGGCATGAGTTTGAGTAAACTCCAGGAGTTGGTGATGGACAGGGACGCTTGGCATGCTGTGATTCATGGGGTTCCAAAGAGTCGGACATGACTGAGTGACTGAACTGAACTGAATTAATTAAAAAAGGTCTCTTTACCTTGACTCATGAGTGTCTAATGTAGTAATTAGTACATCAATTAAGTTGGATCCTAAATACAACCACTTGTTTTCAGAAATTGTGTAGTTTCAATTGAAGTTTCTGGTTAAACATGCAGAAGGCACTCAGGTTTTATTCTAAGGTATAAAAAGCTGTGTTGAAACTCATGGTTCTGTACCCACATAGTCTTTAGACTATGTAAATCAATGTGATTTCCTGGCATCATCAACCACTATACTAGGACAACTTGAAGGCTATCTTTTTGTATAAAAAACATTGTTTCCTCTTTGAACCACAGCTTCCTATGAGTTGTTTGGTTTATACTACCATCCTCCCCCACCTCCGTAAACCAGTCAGTAGGAACAGATATGTTGAGCTATACTTTCCTCCAGCTGCTCCAGCAATGCTATTCTAGTTGGTTATTTTTCCCTCACTAGTAGGTGTATATAATATCAGTTGTGCTCTGAATTAAATGATAAGCTCTGAGAGGGTAGGGACTAGGAAACTATTTGGGAGTTGACTGTGAGCTATTTTTTTTTTTTTTTTTTGAGCTAATGTTTCTAAGTGAGGTAATCATGTTGCTGTCTTATGCACCACATCATCAATTTTGTTAAGTTAGGGTCTAAAAATGCATGCTTTAGAGCAGCAGAGGGTTTGAAAACCTCTTAGAAATTTCAGAGATAGATTTCTCTGCTCAGGTACCCCCCGAAAATTTCTCATTGTCCTTTTTACAAGATTTTTTTTTTACATTTTCATAAACACAGGACAAAAAGATGATGATAAAAACAGTGTTGAAAACAGACTGTGTATTTGGGTCTGTATTAAACAATTTCCATAGAGATGATGCTTACTCTTCCCTCATTGTAACTCAATGATCCCCATATTAAAGATGCAGAAACTAAGACGTTAGACAGAATAGGTAAACATTTCAAAGTTGCATGGTGAGAATGTAGCAGGGTTAGGACTGAAATCCAGGTCTGATGGCTCTAAAACCTGTGCTTTTCAGGAGGAACTCTCACAGTCTTCGTCATTCAAACAGAAACAAGGCTAATCTGTGACAGGGGAGGACAGGACTTGGGGTTGTTACTGTGGACCTTGGGTTTGCTGTTATTTCATCTTTTTTTTTTTTTTTTTTCAATAGTGAAGTGAAGTGAAAGTCACTCAGTCCACAGGTTTCCCACATTGCGGGCAGCTTCTTTACCAGCTGAACCAATACCTGAATGATACACTTAGAAATTAGTCAAAATTCTTCTGGATGAAGCTATGAAGATAGATCATATTATCTTGGAAGATTGTTTTTCAAAAAGAGAAACATATAATATTAATAATGGAATGTTGGTTAATAGAAAAGTGTAAAGATTTAATCAAAGTAATAAAATGCAAAATAGGAATAACTAGTTGACACAAGCTAATCTGAAAATTATTTGGGTACCAAAACATGTATTGTATTAGCTTTTTAAAAAAAAAGAAAAGTTAAGACAGCCTAAGACTTAGAATTGAAAAAAGAAAGACTAGGAAAATGCACTTTCTCATATACTCAGAAAGATAATGCCTTTACTAACATATTGACTGAAATTTGATTTACCCTTAAAGAAAAGATAGAGAAATCAAAGATTATTTAGAGAAAAACGACCAAAAGATGGAAGACATCGAAGCTGAGAATTATGGGTAAGTGTTAATAGCATTTGAGTTGTTCAGTTTAGAGAGAGATCAAGATTAACACTCACTGTATACCTAAAATTGTCGTAAAAACTGAATTTTTTCATTGGCTTCTACTTTTACATGGAGGGGAAGGATCAGATTGTGTTTCAGATTTACCTCATTTTAGGCAAGGGAATTTTCTTTTCTGAAAAATTATATCTAAATCAAGAGTTTTCACTAAAACAAAACTATGAGTGAAAAAAGCCGAGGAATTCCATTAATAGATTCAAGTCTGAAAGAAGTGAAAACCCTGAGTTATTCTTTTCTATGGCACTGTGAACAGACCACAGGTCCCCCACTTCATACCCCACTTCCTCCAAAAAGCCTCTGTGAGTCAGTTAGTGCTGTGACTGACATTATACATTTTTCTAAAGCAATTGAAATGGAACAAAACCAGAACATCAAAATGCTCTCCAAACCCAACCTGACCCAACCTGATATTTCACTTGGTTTGAATCCCTGATATTAAAAAAGAAAAAAGAAAAAAAGCTTTAAATGTCCTAGAGAGCCTTTCTATTTCAAAAAGAAATTCTATGGTGAATGCTTAGGGGAAAAAAAGTCACTGATCTATTTGTTTTGCAAATGTTGATTTGGGGGTCTGATTTGCTTAAACCATCTTGTTATCTAGAAGTTTTGATTATATTGATGTGGTCAAAGTAGATATAGCAACACCACTTTGATTCCCATGCCCATAATTGTATCCACAAGACAACTTTGATGATTATTTTTTATTAAAAATTAATTATACAATTAGGGTGATAAATGGCATGCTTAGTCTCCTTTACAGAGAGAGAAGTCTGGAAAATTGACATCCATAGACTTTCCACACTTAGAAAGTTTAGGAACTTCAAACAAGCATTTTGCCCATTTATTGGCCCATTCAGTTTTGCACTCCGTGCCAGTGTTCATCATGGTGTTGCTCCTAAGGTATCTGTGCTAGCCCCTCCTATGATACCACAGGAAGACTGGGCAGCCCTATTGGACAGCAGCCTTAGCCAAGGAATAGATACCACTTCTGATTTTCCTTTACTTGACCACTGGGAAGGTTCTTAATAATTTATGATCTTGATACCTCAAGCTTGTGTCCCTTCACATGGAAGCAAATAGAGCTCTTTTTTTTTTTTTTTTTTTTCCTGAGCAACTATAAGAAGGACCTTCCAGGCCATAGTTTCTTGTTCATAGTTTCTGGTTTTTTTGGTTTGTTTGTTTGTTTTTTAAATTTGACTCCTCGGTGGGGTCCTGGGAATATGGAGACCTCATCATTCTTTAAGATTTGAGATATACTTAGAGGCTAAATTAAAATCAGGCTCCACACACTAGCAAAGGGTATGTGTTAGGAGTGGGTGGTGATGTTGAATTAGAGATGGCTAGGTATAGCTTGTCTTCTGAAGGTGTGAAGCCAATTACCCTGACCTGCTAGAGCAGGACACATTAGAAAGCCCCCAATAGAATGTCTATTTCGATTCATTTCACTTCTACTTGTTACAGTTGACTCTTTGACATCTAGAGACTTTAGCATCCACGGGTTTTGGTATCAGCAGAAGATTCTGGAACTAACCCATACCAGTCCCCAACAGTGACTAGTCTAATTGTAGGTCTGGATTCAAAAGGACATGATTGGGACTTGGGAAGGGATTGGTTGCTCAGATACGGATAAGGCAAGAAATGTAAACCAAAACGAAGAAGTGGAACCTGAGAATTTTGCTGACCCTGAAAAATGGGGACTGTTTTGTAAAACAAAAGGTCAGAAACACATGGAGAAGGTATCAAATTTTATTGCCAGATAAGTGACATTCCATTCTATTGTTTTCCTCTATTTCTTTGCATTGATCACAGAGGAAGGCTTTCCTATCTCTCCTTGCTATTCTTTGGAACTCTACATTCAAATGGATATATCTTTCCTTTTCTCCTTTGCCTTTCACTTCTCTTCTTTTCTCAGCTATTTGTAAGGGCTCCTCAGACAACCATTTTGCCTTTTTGCATTCCTTTTTCTTGCAGATGGTCTTGATCACTGTCTCCTGTGCAATGTCATGAACCTCTGTCCATAGTTCTTTAGACTACCACACAATTGCACTTATCTCACACACTAGCAAAATAATGTGCAAAATTCTCCAAGCCAGGCTACAACAGTACATAAACTGAAATTCCAGATGTTCAAGCTGGATTTAGAAAAGGTAGAGGAACCAGAGATCAAAATGCCAACATCTGTTGGATCATCAAAAAAGCAAGAGAGTTCCAGAAAACATCTATCTCTGCTTTATTGACTATGCCAAAGCCTTCTTTAGGTACTCTATCAGACCTAATTCCTTGAATCTATTTGTCACTTCCACAGTATAATTGTAAGGAATTTTGTTTAGGTCATACTCAAATGGTCTAGTGGTTTCCCCCACTTTCTTCAATTTAAGTCTGAATTTGACAATAAGTTCATGATCTGAGCCACAGTCAGCTCCTGGTCTTGTTTTTGCTGACCATATAGAGCTTCTCTTCAAGACTAGAGATCTCTTCAAGAAAATTAGTGATACCAAGGGAATATTTCATGCAAAGATGGACACAATAAAGGAAAGAAATGATATGGACCTAGCAGAAGCAGAAGATATTAAGAAGAGCTGGCAAGAATACACAGAACTATTCAAAAAAGAACATCATGACCCAGATAACTGCGATGATGTGATCACTCACCTAGAGCCAGACATCCTGGGATGCGAAGTCAAGTGGGCCTTAGGAAGCATCACTACTAACAAAGCTAGAGGAGGTGATGGAATTCCAGCTGAGCTATTTCAAATCCTAAAAGATGATGCTATGAAAGTGCTGCACTCAATATGCCAGCAAATTTGGAAAACTCAGCCATGGCCACAGCACTGGAAAAGGTCAGTTTTCATTCCATCCCAAAGAAGGGCAATGCCAAAGAATGTTCAGACTACCACACAATTGCACTTATCTCACACACTAGCAAAATAATGTGCAAAATTCTCCAAGCCAGGCTACAACAGTACATAAACTGAAATTCCAGATGTTCAAGCTGGATTTAGAAAAGGTAGAGGAACCAGAGATCAAAATGCCAACATCTGTTGGATCATCAAAAAAGCAAGAGAGTTCCAGAAAACATCTATCTCTGCTTTATTGACTATGCCAAAGCCTTTGACTGTGTGGATCACAACAAACTGTGGAAAATTCTTCAAGAGATGGGACTACCTGACCACCTTACCTGCCTCCTGAGAAATCTGTATGCAGGTCAAGAAGCAACAGTTAGAACTGGTCATGGAACAACAGACTAGTTCCAAATAGGGAAAGGAGTATATCAAGGCTGTATATACCATCACCCTGCTTATTTAACTTTTATGCAGAGTATATCATGCAAGATGCTGGGCTGGATAAAGCATAAACTGGAATCAAAATTGCCAGGAGAAATATCAATAACCTCAGATATGCAGATGACACCACCCTTATGGCATAAAGGGAAGAAGAACTAAAGAGCCTCTTGATAAAAGTGAAAGAGCAGAGTGAAAAAGTTGGCTTAAAACTCAGCATTCAGAAAATGAAGACCATGGCATCCAGTCCCATCAATTCATGGCAAATAGATGGGGAGACAGTAGAAACAGTGACAGACTTTATTTTCTTGGGACCCAAAATCACTGTAGATGGTGACTGCAGCCATGAAATTAAAAGATGTTTTCTCCTTGGAAGAAAAGCTATGACCAACCTAGACAGCATATTAAAGAGCAGAGACATTACTTTGCCAACAAAGGTCCATCTAGTTAAAGCTATGGTTTTTCCACTAGTCATGTATGGATGTGAGAGTTGGACCATAAAGAAAACTGAGCGCTAAAGAATTGTTGCTTTTGAACTGTGGTGTTGGAGACGAGTCTTGAGAGTCCCTTGGACTGCAAGGAGATCCAACCGGTCAATCCTAAAGGAGATCAGTCCTGAATGTTCATTGGAAGGACTGATGTTGAAGCTGAAACTCGAATACTTTGGCCACCTGATGTGAAGAACTGCCTCATTGAAAAGACCCTGATGATGGGAAAGATTGAAGGCAGGGTGAGAAGGGGATGACAGAGGATGAGATGGTTGGATGGCATCATGGACTTAATGCACATGAGTTTGTGCAAGCTTCAGGAGCTGATGATGGACAAGGAGGCCTGGCGTGCTGCAGTCCCTGGTGTCACAGAGTCAGACACAAGTGAGAGACTGAACTGAGCTGAGCTGATGACTATCCAGTTACTTATTCCAAAAAGAACTTTGTTGTAAAACAAGTTGTCTGATCTTTGACAAGTTATTTAATCTCCCATCATATGCTTCCCTAATACCACTAATTAGAAATTATTTTTTCTCAGTAGTATTATTTTGTGGACTGAATTAAAATATAGAAGTTGGTTGATGCAGTAACTGAAGCATAGTAGACTTAAAGAATACTAGTTCTCTTCTTTTTTATGAACTTAACTGTTAAAACATGTAAGTATAGCACAACAATTATATCACCCACTAATTGAGTGTCATTGCTCACTATTAAGTACTAGGTGTTTTACAATTTTTTTTTTTTTTAATTTTGCAGCGACTCTTTGTGACCCCATGGACTGAAATCTGCCAAGCTACTCCATCCATGAGATTTCCCAAGCACAAGTACTGGAGTGGACTCCCATTTCCTCTTCCAGGGAATATTCCTGACCCCAGGGATGGAATCTGTATCTCCTGCATTGCAGGTGAATTCTTTACCACTGAGGGAAACCCATATTGGATCATAGTTAATTAATAATGTTGTGTTAGCTTTCAGTATATAGCAAAATGATTCAGTTATACACACACATGTATCTATTCTTTTCCAATTTAAGTTATTACAGAATATTGAGCAGTATTCCCTGTCCTATGTAGTAGTTCCTTGTTGATTACCTTTTTTAAATATAGCACTGTGTACATGTCAATATGAAACTCCAATTTATTCCTTGCTTTTAGCTCTACTTTTGATTTTATCAAAGTGAAAAAGTCATTTTTACCCAATAATCAAGAAGATTGCATTTTTCTCTGAGTTATTTTTAAAAACCTTGAGATATCTTGGTAATCAAGAAAACATCTACTCATTTCTTCTGTGAGAGTCCTGATTGTTTATATTGCATTACAATAATAAAACATATATTGTTTTGTATCTGACTTTTTTTCACTCAACAATATATTTGGAAAGTTAATTTAAGTTGTGCATGTAACTGTAGTTTATTTATTTTCAACTGTGAATAGATATCCCTGGGAGGAATACACTATGACTAGATATTTGGAGAGTTTTCAGTTAGAAGCTACGATGAACAATGCTGCTGTGAATTTTCTTGTACTTGTCTTTTGGTGCAAATGTGCTTGCATTTCTTTTGGAGTAGAATTGTTGGACTATAAGATATGTGGGATTTCAGTTTTAATAAGTGCTACCAGTTTTGGAAAGTAGTTATATGCTTTACACTTCTACCAGCAATGAATTCCAGTTATTCTACATGCCCATCAGCATTTGTTATTTGTCTTTTTCATTTTATTCATTCTGGCAAGTGTGTAGTGATACTGCACTTGTGGTTTACATTTGTAATTCCCTGATGACATGACATTGAGCCTTTTCACTCTGTTTATTGGCCTTTTGTATATCCTCTTTTATGAAGTATTATTTTGGTATTTTTATATCAAATGGACCACCTTCTTACTGATTTCACTTTATTTTCTGGATATGAACCCTTTGTGAGTTTTAGGATTGTAAATATCTTCTTCATCTCCCTGGCTTATTTTTCCCATTCTCTTGATGTCTTTTGAGGAATATACATTTTTAATTTAATATATTCTATTGTATTAATTCTTTCCTTCAAGGATAGTGCTTTTTACTTGCTGGGTAAATCCTTCCTTCCCTTCAGTAATGTTCGTGTCTCTGATATTTTAGAACTTTGCTGTTTTGCCTTTCACATTTAGATCTACAATCTACCTGAAGTAGATATTTGGAGGCTGTTTAAGGTAGAGGATGGTTTGTCCTTATGTGTATCCTACTATGTGCAAACTACTTATTAAAGAGATATCACTTTTTGCATGGTTGTACAGTGCTACCTTTGTCTTCAGTATAGAATCCACATATGGGTATGATTGATACAGATTCCTTAGTTATATAGATTCCTCACTTTTTCTCATAGATCTAACTGCTGGTCCTTGAGCCAATATTACATTATCTTAGTTACTGATGCTTTATAACTAAGAGTCTGATATAATATAATCTGATATTTGGGAGAGCAAATACTTAAATGCTTTTCCATCAAATGATTCTTGGACTGTCTTGACTTTCTTAGTCTTTTAATAGAAATTTTAGAATCAGCTTTCTAAGACTCACCAAAATTTTCTAAAAAACCCATAAAAACTTTAGAAGTTTTTGGAGAGGGGATTGCATTAAATCATCAAAATCAATTTGGGGAGGACTGACATATTAAATATTAATTTTAGCATTCTATAAGCATAATACATCCTTTTATTGAATTACATTTTCTTTTATTTTTCTGCTATATATTTTGTACATTTCTATGTAGAAGTCTCATAAAACTTTCTTTAGATTTATCCCTAGAAATCTGACAATTTGATACTATAGAACAGGTTATCTTTCAAAAAATTCAACTTCCTTTTCTGTCAATTGCAACTGAACATGACCCAACAATTTTTTTTACATTAATTTTTACCCAGCAATTTTTAAAAGCCACGTGTTATTGTAAAATTTCTATATAATCACATCATCTGTGAATAATAAGAATTTAATTTCTTCTTTTTTTGTCTTTATACTTCTTACTTATTTTTCTCATAGAACATTATGATTTTGAGTAGAAATGGTGATGGTGGCCATCTTATTCTTATTTCTGTTCTCAAAGGAAAAACTTTCAAAATTTATTTATCATAAAGTAAGATGTCTGCTGAAGGTTTTGAAGATACTCTTCATCAGATTAAGAAAGCTTCTTAATATTCAAAGTTCATTAGGAATTTTTTAAAAAAATCATACATATATGTTAAATCTTTTCAAATGTGTTTCTGTTAATATTGAGGATTTTTTTCTCCGTAATTCTGTTAATGTGGTAAAGTATACTAGTTGATTTTCTACTGTTAAACCAGTTTTACTCTCCTGGTCCAATACAAATTGGTGATCCTGGTATGGCTTTGCTAATACAGTGTTTAAAAATTTTGCTTGTGTATTCAAGAGTTAGTGAAAGTGCAAGTCACTCAGTCGTGTCTGACTCTTTGCGACCCCATGGACTGTATAGTCCATGGAATTCTCCAGGCCAGAATACTGGAGTGGGTAGCTTTTCCCTTCTCCAGGAGATCTTCCCAACCAAGGGATCGAACCCAGGTCTCCCACATTGCAGGCAAATTCTTTACCAGCTGAGCTACCAGGGTTAGATTTGTCTGTAATTCTTTTTCCCCATATTGTCTTTATCAGGTTTTGTCATAAATATTATACTGGCACTATAAATAAAAATGGGAAGCTTTTCCATCTTTTCTCTGCGTTTATGTAAAAATGACATTATTACTTCTGAATATTTCCTAAAACTCACAGGTAACTGTTCTTGGTCCAGGATTTTCTTTGGGGGAAGATATTTATTTACAGAGTATTTTTTGCCATTACAGAGTATTGTTGCTGTTCAATCGCTGTTGTGTCTGACTCTGCAACCCCATAAACTGCAGCATGCCAGGCTTCCCAGTTCTTCACTATCTCTCAGAGTTTGCTATCTAACCATCTCATACTCTTCCCCCTTCTCCCTTTGCCCTCAAAGTTTTCCAACATCAGGATTTTTTCCAATGAGTTGGCTCTTCTCATCAGGTGGCTGAAGTGTTGGAGCTTCAGCTTCAGCATCAGTCCTTCCAATGAATATTCAAGGTTGATTTTCTTTGGCATTGACTTGTTTGATTTCCTTGCAGTCCAGGGGACTCCCAAGAGTCTTCTCTAGCACCACAATTCCAAAACATCAATTCTTCCACGCTCAGCCTTCTTTATGGTCCAAATCTCACATCTGTACATGGCTACTGGAAAAATCATAGCTTTGATTACAGGGAATAGTGATAGTATTGTTTGCATTTTCAATTCCTTCCTTCAACTTTGGTAACTATATTTTTAGGTAAGTCAGATATATTTGGAAACTTGTAAAAATGTGTAATGTAAGTTTCCAACCTCCTTTTCTTTGTTTATGATTATAGTAAACATATGATTCATAACCCTACTGGAACACTTGAGAGTGAGAAGAGTACTACAAATTATTGAAATTGTTTATTTTTGATAGAATTTCTATATTTATTTACCTAACTTGATTTCATTATTGTGGTGTACTTATAAAATGATTTCATTATTTTGGTGTAGTTATAAAATGACTGAAAGTATATTTAAAAATGAAAGTCTTTCTACAAAATATTAGTAGCACTATCTATTTTCATTAATGCAAAAAATCTTTCTTTATATTCAATTCCTAAGCATTATAAAATGAACAAAATGTTTGTCCTTAGTAAATAGTCATATTATTTAGTTAGTTTCTTGGCTGTATTTATCACTGATATTATTGTATTACTGATATTTTTCTGAAGAATATTTTTTTTACAATATTGTCTTATTATTCTTAATTTTTTTCATATAATTGCTTGCAGTGTTTTAAAAATAGATTTTATCATTCTAAATTTGAAACTGTTGACAATTTCAGTTGACTTTTTTTGTAAAACAAAATATTTTAAATTAAGAACATACTCTTTCTACAGGTGTTGAGGTACCTCAAAGCTCATAGTAGTTTCCTGGAATAAATTTTATTATTTTTTTATAATGAAATACATAAATATTTCAGTCTAAATATTTTCACAAGTTCTGTCTTTTTTCTTCAATACAGAGTACACGTCTTTGAAAAATATTTTTGCAAGGAAGAATTCATCAAACAAGTTGTCTATGGTTTTGACTCTTTTGAGCATTCACTAAATTCATATGCTGTAAAATTTTGGGCCTTTTCAATTTCATTCCACTCCAATTCAGAACATAAATTTACCCAATTAGAAGTAGAAACTCCTTCAAAAGATTCTTATGACAAGTTAAAATGTCACAAATTTCAACTGCAATATTTTAATGCTAAATCTTATACACTATTTGAGTTCCTAATAAATTATTTGTCCAAGTCTCCCTTGTTTTTAAAGGAATATATTTATATTTCTATTTGTCTGAATGTTTGTCACTTAATTACAACTAGTAACTCTGAGAGTTGAAGTTTTATGCTATTCCATTTAGTGAATATTTTCATTAGAGGTTTCCAACTGATTCTGATAAAAATAAAGTCAAATTTTGGAATCTTATTTATCAAGAACTTCAAAAGCATTGTAGGCCATTGAGCTTAAATTATTATTAAGTTTACATATGTGGAAGCATATAATTAGTCAGTGTTAAATTTATCTCAAAATTTTAAGTTTATTGTTGAAACTTGCATACTTCTTGAGTACTGACAACTAGAGTTTTAATTTCAATTGGTAGAGTATAGCAGCTTCTTTGGATGTAATTATGAATTTCCAAGTGGCACTAGTGGTAAAGAATCTACCTGCCAAAGCAGAAGACATAAGAGACATGGGTTCGATCCCTGGGTTGGGAAGATCCGTTTGAGAAGGGCATGGCAACCCACTCCAGTATTTTTGTCTGGAGAATCCCGATGGACAGAGGAGCCTGGATGGTTACAGTCCATAGTGTCACACAGAGTCAGACACAACTGAAGTAACATAGCACACATAAACAGCAACTTCTTTGGATGCAATTCAGAATTATGTATGTACCAAATCAAAGATTAACACGTTTGAAATTTAGTAAGACTATTGCCTTATGTTGGCATCATGCTTCATCAAAATTTGTATGTTTATCACAAAAGCAAATAATTTTGTCTTTATTATTGGCTTTTCAAATGAAATTTACAGTTGCATTCACAAAAATGTCCCATTTTGACTTTCAACAGAAGGAAAACCCAATCATTTGCTTCTGTATAAATGAATTCCCAGGCACTTGATTCTTTGTAAGCAACAAAAGCATTATGAAATCAACTGATGTTCTATATGAAGCATCTGAGGACACTCATATAAAGAGAGTGCTTACATATCTGGGTGTTCATTGAACTAAGGGAGACAAAATATTCATGGCTGTCACTTCATTTTCATATGTGCAGAAGAAACTTTATCTTAACAAAATGAATGGAATTAATTATAGCAGTCATTTGACCTAAATAAAAAGCCATGCTTCACAGACTGAGTGAAAGTCAGTCGTGCCCGACTCTTTGTGACTCTACGAACTGTAGAGTCCATGGAATTCTCCAGGCTGGAATACTGGAGTGGGTAGCCTTTCCCTTCTCCAGGGGATCTTCCTAACTCAGGGATCGAAACCAGATTTCCCACATTGCAGGCAGAGTCTTTACCAGTTGATCCACAAGGTAAGCCCAAGAATACTGGCAGCCTATCTGTTCTCCAGGGGATCTTCCCCACCCAGAAATCAAACTGGGGTCTCCAGCATTGCAGGTGGATTATTTACCAACTGAGCTGTCAGGGAAGCACGAAGCATGTAGATATATCTGCAACTGCTTTGGCTAGTTTTTGTATTCAAGAATAGCCTTCTCAAAATAACTATTAATTTAGAAGTATATGTGTCTTCTGTCTTTTATTTTTTTTGTGTGTGGTCAGGAATAATGCCATGGCTCCTATAAAGACTGGTAAATGTAAACTAACATTTTGTGTTAGTAACACATTTGTCAGCAATATTCTTAAGAAACTGAAATTTCATACTTAATCTTTACTAAATATTTTAAAATTCAAAAGATTAGAAAATAAGAAAGCATTACTGCTGCTGCTGCTAAGTCGCTTCAGTCATGTCTGACTGTGCAACCCCATAGACTGCAGCCCACCAGGCTCCCCTGTCCCTGGGATTCTCCAGGCAAGAACACTGGAGTGGGTTGCCATTTCTTTCTCCAATGCATGAAAGTGAAAAGTGAAAGTGAAGTCGCAGAGTTGTGTCTGACTCAGCGACCCCATGGACTGCAGCCTACCAGGCTCCTCCATCCATGGGATTTTCCAGGCAAGAGTACTGGAGTGGGATGCCATTGCCTTCTCTAAGAATTACCTAACAATAAAGGAAGCATACAGTTACAGATTTACTCCATTCAATAAATGAAAACCACTGAAGATACATTTCCTCAATATAGTTCTATCATGGTATTGCAAAAATTAAATGTTGCCATTATCAGTCTTTTCAAAGAAAAAAAAAGAAATACCTGTCGTAAATAAATGAAAATCATTGTAGCAAGAGAGCTTAGGTTTTTCTAGTCTATACACTTTATGGCAGGGCTACACAGCTGTTTTCCCACATAAATTCCTCATTTAACCTGTAATTTCTCACTTGCCTCACAGACTCTACCACTGGTAGCCTGTCCCTTTCATGCATCTCATAGGCCACACCATGAGTCATAGTACAGCTCATTAGAACACCAAGAAGCTGAAAAAGGGCAATGGTGTTGAATAGTCCCCTACCTTCACCAGAGTCCAGAGTCAGCCCAGGATGCCTTTCCTGAAAAGTGCACATCACTTTATCAACGAGTGCCTTCCTTGCTTCCTATGAGGGAATGTGTTAGCCAGGCTGGTCAGGGTTAGCAAAGAGAGTGGCAGATTGCCATTTATCACCTTCAGGTTTATAGTCAGAACTTCGTTCACTGAACATATATTACATATACAACTAGATAAAGCAATGGCATTGAGTCAAAGCACAAAAAAGAAATTCTACTGAATTCATCAGGAATTATTTTACTGCAAGTATTGAAACTGATAATTTGTTACAGAAGGAAAGCTCAGGTGGAAAGAGGAGTTGGGATACCAGTGCAAATAATGTAAACTGGAACATTCTACAAATAATACTCTGGTAATTCCCTTTCCTTCTTCCTTCCTTCCCACCCTCTCTCCCCTTTCTCATTTCTCTCTTTCTTTCTCTTTCTCTCCTTTTCCCTCCAACTCTTTTCTTTCTCTCTGAAAAATTCCACCCTTATACCAAATAAGAGGGAATAATATGATGAACGCTAATGTACTTTCTCACAGCTTCTATAATTTTCAACACATAATCAGTTTGTTTCATCTTCATTCCTCTCATTATCCACTTCCCCTGCATTGCTTTAAAAGCAAACCTCAGATACCCTTTCTTTGCATCTGATGATTGTTTTTCAGATATTTTCAGGACATTTAATAGTTGCTGCCTGTTTCCTATTTTTGATATTGCTTGTTTGTGTGTTCTCTCCTATTTTCCTGATAGTCTCATCCAGTGTTTATTGATTTTGTTAGATTTTTCAAAGAAGTGTCTCTATAGTAGCCTTCTCTACTATTTTTTTGCTGTTTCATTAATTTCTCTTATCTTTATTATTTTCTTTATTCTACTTTCTTTTTGTCCAGTTGGATGTTCTCCTAATTTTTTCAGACATATGCCAGCTCATACATCAACCTTTCTTCTTTTCTAATAAATATACCCAAACTTATACACTTCTAAGTATGATATTTTGGTGGCATTTCATAAATTTGAAATGCACTTTTATTTTCAGTTGGGTCAAAACATTTTCTAATAGTCACTGGGATTTCTTTTGACCCATAGGGTATTTAGTAGCACATTTCTTAATTTCCAATCATAAGAGGATTTTCCAGTTATCTTTTCATTATTGGTTCCTAGCATGACTGTAGTAAACAATGTAGCAAAGAATTATATGCTGTATGCCTGCTGTTTATTCTTTTAATTAAAAACATTCCACTCTGAAAGTTTCAATTAATTTGCATTAATGCATTTATATTCAAGGAAATTGCTTTTACATTCAGTTTTAAATCTATCATCTCATTCAAAGAGAAGTATTTGTTCTGTCTATTCTGAGTTCCTTGTCTCTCTCTTCTTGATTTTATATGGGTTGAATATTTTCTTCTCTTGCCTTAGAAGTTATATACAGACTTCTGGATAGCAGCCATTCTGACTGGCGTGTAATGGTACCTTATTGAAGTTTTGATTTGCATTTCTCTGATAATGAGTGATGTTGAGCATCTTTTCATGTGTTTGTTAGCTCATAAATGCTGGAGAGGCTGTGGAGAAAAGGGAACCCTCTTACACTGTTGGTGGGAATGCAAACTAGTACAGCCACTTTGGAGAACAGTGTGGAGATTCCTTTAAAAACTGGAAACAGAACTGCCATATGACCCAGCAATCCCACTCCTGGGCATACACACCAAGGAAACCAGATCTGAAAGAGACACGTGTACCCCAATGTTCATCGCAGCACTGTTTATAATAGCCAGGACACGGAAGCAACCTAGATACCCATCAGCAGATGAATGGATAAGAAAGCTATGGTACATATACACAATGGAATATTACTCAGCCATTAAAAAGAATTCATTTGAATCAGTTCTAATGAGATGGATGAAACTGGCGCCCATTATACAGAGTGAAGTAAGCCAGAAAGATAAAGAACATTACAGCATACCAACACATATATATGGAATTTAGAAAGATGGTAACGATAACCCTATATGCAAGACAGAAAAAGAGACACAGATGTATAGAACAGACTTTTAGACTCTATGGGAGAAGGCGAGGCTGGGATGATTTGAAAGAACAGCATCGAAACATGTATATTATCAAGTATGAAACAGATCGCCAGCCCAGGTTGGATGCATGAGACAGGTGCTCGGGGCTGGTTCACTGGGAAGACCCAGAGGGATGGGATGGGGAGGGAGGTGGGAGAGAGTTTCAGGATGGGGAACACATGGAAATCCATGGCTGATTCATGTCAATGTATGGCAAAAACCACTACAATATTGTAAAGTAATTAGCCTCCAACTAATAAAAATAAATGGAAAAAAAAGAAGTTATATACACCCTTCATTGTTGGTTATTCCATTTGAGACATGATGAAAAGCTGTGGAGCAGTTTTCTCAGGTTCCAGAAAAACCCACTCGTTTTGTTTTTGTTTTTAAAAACCCACTCTTTTAACTTAATCGGTGGTTAAGCATCTTAGAGAAAAAGAAGAAATAAACAGCAAGTGGTGCTTCTTAAACACTTGAGCAAGAATTAAACAAGGCAAGGTCATCACAGTGTCCAATATTAAGTTTTGTCAAGTTTCTCATTGGAATTTAGACATGGCTGATCGTGGTTAGCAGATACATGTCTATATTATGGGGATGGCAACATTTCCATGAAGATGTTGACAACTACTAAGTTGTACTCAGCACATGATTGTATACATTGTATAGGCTTCAAAAATATAGACTCACGAAGGATCTAGAGCTGATGATAAAGCTGATGGATGTCACATTGTAACTTTCATTATGGTTCTCTAATGCATCCATCACACCTGGAAACAGGAGAAAGGCAGATTTGTGGGCTCTATTTACAACATTCTGATTTACTAGATCAGGCTTGTGAATGGGCTCAGGCAGGTTTTCCTGAGGAGTTAGAGAAATAATGGAATAGATCCCCAGAGAGTCACTATTGCAATGCTAATGTCCTTAGTGCAATATAATGGTGCAATATAATGGCTAACATTGTCTTAGCATCAACCAGCCAGTGACCACTATAGGAAGTGGACTTTATTCATAAAAAAGCTAATATCCAGAACAAAGTACCAGACCTCCCAAAGCCAGAGTAAAAAATCAAGTTAATTCAGCTGAAACTCAAATTAAGACACTGTCTCCATGAAAAAGTCAATGAAATGAAAATTTTAACCCATGTTGAATTTAACCTGTAGAAAGTATACCTTCTTGTTGTGCTATTTAAGCTAATGTGACTTATTTAAGGTGGTGGCTTATTGCTTTCACCATTAATTAAAATTATTTCCCCATCATGTTAAAACTCCATTAAGCATATTATGTGACATACTAAGTGATATTAATACCACATATATAATTTCTTATTGATCTTCACCACTGTAGGCATTATAAAGAAACTGAGGCAGACAGATGAACTCAACCACGATCACAGAGATGGTGAGTAGCAGAGCCAGTGTTTGAAGTCAGATGTGTTTATTCCAAAAGCTATGATTATTCCAACCTGCAACAGTGCCTCCCTTAATCCTGAGAATTTATTAATATGAACATACTAGGCAGGAAATGTTGTGGTATGGAATTTCTTTATAGGCTACATTGGCTAAATTCACCTCTAATTTTTCTCCAGCAGCATTTTCATTCAGAGCTGGACCATGGCTGTTACAAAAGATACCTAGTTTTGGGATGGATAGGATTTCATTATAAAAACACTGGGGAGATTTGAGAGAAATTTTAACTAGGTTTCTGAATGATATGCACATTTCTTCAAAACTGGAGGATACATACATCAAGTATAGATCTTGTCTATAACTATGAATTTATTTTAAGATGATGAAGAAAGCTGTGAGTCTCAAAAATATAATGTTATATAAAGACAAAAGAAGCATCATTATTTAGGGTAAAATAAATAAATAAAACAATATCCTAGAGTCAACAGGGGAGAAATTACTGAGACAAAGAATAAAGGAAAAAGGAAAGAAAAGATGGAGAAAAAGTCAGAGAGGGATAAAAGAAAAGAACAAAGGGACCTAATCTAGCATATGGGAGTCATCTAATGTATGGAAGAAAGAGTCCAGAGGTTGAAATATTGAGTTTTTTTGTTGAAAGTTAGCACCATTTAAATATTACTTATAAGATATAAGGAAAGGTTATCTTTTTACTTTTCTGTTTTGAAAATATGTCCCTATGAAATTATCACTGTATAAGTATTAGACTTTGTTTTATGTATTCTCTTAACACGATGTGTGTTAAGTCGCTTCAGTCATGTCCAACTCTTGGCGACCCTATGGACTATCACTTGCCAGACTCCTCTGTCCACAAGATTCTCCAGGCAAGAACACTGGAGTGGGTTGCCATTTCCTCCTCCAATGGATCTTCCTGACCCTGGGATCGAACCTGCGTTTCTTATATCTCCCGCATTGGCAGGTGGGCTCTTCACCAGTAGTGCCACCTGGGAAGCCCTCTGAAACCACAGAGATGTCTACAAAAGGAGGCTCCTGCTCAGGACACTCTTGGCTGCAGAAGCAGACACACATCCAGGCACACCAGCTCTGCATACGGCTCCAAGGCCACATGTGTGCGGGCGCGCAATCCCTAATAATGCTTGTCAATTCTTAGCAGATTTGCAATGTTTATACCTAATATTTTGTAGATATATCTAGACCTTGACTTTACACATTGCAGAATAACTAGAGTTTTTCTTCCTTATATCAATAATTAAATTAAAAAGAAACAAAGAAAAAAAAAGATTTAAAAAGGTAAGAGAAGCCTAAATGTTCACTGGGGTCACAAAATACTGTGCTTGTTTGAAAAACGAGTAGACTTTTTTTTTTTTTTTACTTTGTGTAGCCTTAACTATGCATTTATTAAAGTGACAGTTCAAAGTCTCCATGTTCTTGGAGCCCTCCTTTTCTGCTGAGATATGTCTTGATGATGCAATAGCAATACAATAAATCAGCTAGGGAATTCAATCTGGTGTTGCTAAAAATCACAGTGGCAGGTACTTCAAGTTAGGCAGATGGCCTGTTTCCAGAAGTTATTCAATAAAGGAAATGAAGAGACTATGCAAAAACCAGAGAAGCTGTAATTCTCTGGCTTCTCAGAGGCTACAGGTCAAGCTAACACTCATAGCCTCGCCTTGTTTCACCTTTGCTCAACTATTCAAGAAGCACCACTTGCAGTTTATTTCTTCATTTACTCTGAGCTACTTGCCCAACTGGAGCTGAAATAAGTTAAAACTGTTGGGTTTCTCTTGGAGACCTCAGAAAACGGTGCCCCACAGCTTTTCATCAGTGTTTCAAATGGTGAAGATCTCTCAGGGAGAAACATGTCATCAAAAATTGCAAGTTCTCAGTCACACCTTTCAATGAAAAAAAAAAAAAGTTCCCCATTCTATCCCACCTTAGTTTCTGCCTAGTTAACAGGGAACTCTTTAAATAAAATAAACAAGCTCACGAACCTCTCCAGGGTCCCTCTTACCCTTGTCAGGTCTGTGTTGCCTGCTTTTGGCTCTAAGATTTGGATTTTCTTCCCAACTCCTGGTGGTCTTGGCAAAACCCTGAGCAGGTTCCCAGGCCGCACACCCACGGAGGAGATTGTGGGGTTTGGTGGTTACAGGAACTGGCCAGAGAATCCTGCATTTCAGTCTCTGCTGAGCAACTCAACTCTCTGACCTTGCAGATGAGTCACTTGGATAGCATTGACTGAAAGGGAGAATTTGGGGGCAAATATAGGAACCGTCTCTGAAATCCAGATGCTGTTTGTGAGCTGTGTTTTCCCAGATCAAATAAACAAGTACCAAAAAGCAGTCATCCAGGCCCCATGGAAAAAATATGTACCCCAGATGCTTTCATGGCTAGTGGGTGGCTAAATTAGGTTCTTGTTTTGTCTAAAGCCATTTGAGTATGTAAAAAAAATTACATAGCAAATATCTGGTGTCTTGACTCTCTCAAATTATGAAAACTACTGGTCTTATAATATGTTAGTGGCAAAGAATAAACATAAATTAAAATCCAATTTACCAACAAAACACTTTGCTTGCATATTGTAGAAAAGCAAAAAAGCATCAAGTCAAAACATTTCAATGTCCTAGACCATTACTCACAGTTATGCCATTTTGGAGTCCCATGGCAATCACTATTGACTGTTGAAATAAAAACATGAAGACCCCCAGGTTTTTCACTAAAAAAGACTATACATCATTTTAGATTTCTTGTATGACATTCAATCTTGAAGAGAAAAAAGAAATGTAACCAAGTTCCAGTTTCTGTCAAGAAGGTAACAGACATTTCAACTCTTTATCTAAGAATACTTTCTTTTAGAACATTTGTTGGGTTTGGGCGTTTACTTCCCTCTAACTGTGAAGGTCCAAAATAGATGCACTGGAAATCCCCAAAGAAAGCCAGACTCAGTCATCCCAACCTTTGTTAATCCTGTCACTGCCCTTTTCAACCTCTTAACCAGCTCCCTGGGGGATGCAGTGATTATCTCTACCCTACAGTTTTGCCTTCCCCCTCATCCTTCCTCTCCAGCTGTTTATTGTCCGTGGATGCTCACTGGTTGAAAAATATTTTTCTGTCCTTTGCCTACTACATAGGGTGTTCTCTGCTTTCCCTTCAACTCTCTGGGGTCTTCTTTGAAAGCATCAGCCAATCAGTGTCCTGTCATTTTAGCAATTATATTAATGGCAGAACGTGGATGTAGCAGTAAAATAAAATGATTATGCAATAGATAGATGGAATGATAATCTTGTGTTCACCAGTAAACTTAGAGAGTTAACTTTTTCTTTTCTAGTACCTATTTCCTTCATTGGTAAAATGATGGAGTTGGAAAGATGGTCAAGGCTTTCCCAAGCCCACTGTATTAGTCAGTGTTCTCCAAAGAAACAGAACCAGTGAGATACAAATAAATGAGTGTGTACATATACCTACATTGAGGAGGGCAATACACTTTACTGAGTCCACCAATTCAAATGCTAATCTCATCCTGAAACACCCAGAAGTAATTTTTAATCAAGGCACCAGTCAAGTTGATGTATAAAACCTTGAAGATGAAGAGTGCAGTGACTGGCCATTGGAAGTTGATAATGACCAACTGAGATGATCATCGAAGTTGATCCTCTTACAACTACATGAGAAATTGTCCACAAACTCAACCTCCACCACCCTACAATTCTTCAGCACTTGAAGTAAATGCTTCAAATTTGGGAATTTGAAAGGAGAATCTGAAAAATTTGGAAACTTGGAAAGGTGAAAAAACTTGATAAGTGGGTGCCTCATGAGTCGACTGCAAATCAAAAAATTGTCGTTTTGAAGTGTCATGTTCTCTTATTTAATGTAAATTCTATGAAACAGCGACCAACCATTTCTCAATCAGATTGTGATGTGTGATGAAAAGTGCATCATTTACCAGTTCAGTGGTTTGACTGAGAAGAAGCTCCAAAGCTCTTCCCAAAGCCAAACTTGCACCGAATAAAAGGGTCATGGTCACTGTTTGGTGGTCCGCTGATGGTCTGATTTAATACAGATTTCTAAATCCTGGCAAAACCATTACATCTGAGAAGTATGCTCAGCAATTAGATGGGGTGCACTGTAAACTGCAATGCCTGCAGTGAGTATTAGTCAACAGAAAGGTCCCAATTATTCTCCATGACAATGCCCAACAACATGCTCACAACCAATCTTTCAAAAGTTGAATGAATTGGGTTACAAGGTTCCGCCTCATCTGTCATACTCACCTGACCTCTCGCCGACGGACTACCACTTCTTCAAGCACCTTAACAACATTTTGCAGGGAAAGTGTCAAAGAAAATGCTTCCTAAGAGTTTGTTGAATTCTGAAGCACAGATTTTTATGCTACCAGGATAAATAGACTTATTTCTCATTGGCAAAAATGTATTGATTATAACGGTCCCTATTTTGATTAGTAAAGACTTGTTTGAGCCTAGTTACAATGATTTAAAATTCAGGGTTCAAAACTGTAATTACTTTTGCACCAACCTAATGAAGACAAGAAAACTGCTCCAGAAACAATGAACAACGCAAATAACCAAATCCCCGTGTGCCAGAAATATAATGAAATTAACTTACATAAACTCTTCAGAATAAAGCATGTTTTTCAAAAAAGCAAGTATAAAAATTTAATCATGTTTATTTTAATCCTTATTCTTGAAATTTTTTGCTCTTCTATAGAATGAGTCATTCTACAGACAGGGACCTAGTATCCATACTCATGTGTGTACTTTTACATGCATGTGCACCAACATTCAAAGACACATAATTGCTTATTACTCATATTTTGATCAGAAGATAAATAGCACTTCTACCCTCCCCTATTTAATATGCTCTCCCTCACTACTGCCGTTGAACTCTCCAGCATATTAGCATTGTACCACAGGCCAGGTATGTACAGATCAATTTTTTCTGTGACTTCTGTAAACTTCTGTAAAATTTAGTTCAGAGATCTTTTATGTTGAAATGATATCAAAATACTTTATACATTTTCTTGGAATTGTAAGATATTAAGAACAAGGGAGAAATGTTGGATGAAACTTAGAAAAGTCCTTTTGTTTTTCTAAAATTATCTGAAATTTCATGGATCTAGACAGCAGTGCCTCCCTATGTCCTACTGTATAATCAATTCATGAAAAGCTTATTTTACATTTTTATTTAATTATTATTTCATTCTAACCACTGATTTTTAAAAATTCATGTAAAATTCACAGTATGTTCCAAATAGTGCATGTGTGCTCAGTCAGTGACATATCCAACTCTTTTGCAACCCCATGGACTGTAGCCCACCATGCTCCTCTGTCCATTGGATTCTCCAGGCAAGAATACTGGAGTGGGTTGCCATTTCCTTCTCTAGTTCCAACCAGTACTACCTCTTAAAGACAGATTCATTTAACTAATTGCAGCTTTTCAGGGAAACCAAACATAAAACTTTGGTAACTTCCCAATTTTTTTGTGAGTGGCACCCATATTTTTGTATGCCCATTATTCATTACAGAAGCCTGCCAACAGTGGGTTTTCGTATAACAAGGCCAAAGAGCAAGCACAGAGAAAAGAGGGGTCAACTGGAGAAGTGATTGTGAAGAGAGACCCAAAGAGAGACTGAAAAGAGTTTTGCCTGGCCAAAAATATATTTAGGGTAGGAGGAAAGGAATCAAGACATCCTAAAAGGGGCATTGAGGTGATGTTATCAAGGGCAGAGCCATAATTATATTACCTTTGATTTAGGGGTAATAGTTGGAAAATTATCTTTGTGGTTACACAAAGGATTACCAATGTTATCTGTGCCTTTTCAATTTGGAGCATCACAATTATTTTCTGTCTCTAAGATTAAAACAGTTCTGGGTCCTGGGAACTGGGGTAGATGCTTCTCTTTATTTTATCATTGAGCCTGTCCATATTTGCTACTCTGCCTCCTGTGATGGAACTTGATGCTAAGATCATCTAGCCAGTGCTTGGTACCGGGAAGGGGAGTGGGTGATGCCTCAACAAGTGAATGAAAGGGATAAACAGTGGAAGATTAAAGGCTTTATGGCTCCTTCACATTTAAAGAAGGAATCTGGTTTTGTCTCTAATCAGCTTTTCAATTATAGATCCCAACTTCCTGGAAGAAGGGAATAGATAACCTAAGGGTCAGCCAGTCCTATATATTTATCTTTCATTTTTCAAATATTTATTGATCAATCACTTTTGCACAGCACTGAGAATATATAGATTAGTAAGAAAAAATCCTGCCTGTAAGGAGTTCATGATATAGCAGATGGATGACTGTACACAGAGATCAAATATCATTTAATATCACCAAATAGTATTGAATCATCTTATATTCTTGAATCTCTAAACTCGGGGAAATGGTTTTGTTTATTGAGCAGAAGATAAGCTGAACATAAGGATTTCAGCATATTACCACCTACTAAACCTGAGTTTATATGCTTATTTAGAGATGACAAAGTTTAATAAAAAAGCAGGTATAGAAGATTATTCTTAGAGTGATTATTTGGGTGGCATGAAATTTAATACAAAAGCTAATGTAGAAAATTTCCTTCTACATTTGAAATTTTAATGAAGATAATTGTTTATCCTTCTAAATTGTCAAAAAGTCTTTTCTTTCACTTCTCATAGCTCTTATTATCTGTGATGAGACAGGGTGGAAAAGCCACGTGCAGTGGAAATGTTAGTCATCTCCTAGGACTGAAAATAAATCTGCTTCCCTGGCAGCATTAGATTTTGTGTCTACAACTTAGGCTCTGGATCTGTGGGAGACACAGATAGGGCTTCCAGGTTAAGAACTCATCTCCTGGGATGCAGGATTCTAGGACTTTGTAAAACTGGTGTCCCAGCAGCAAAAACCCAGGCTTCAAAGTCAGAGGGACCTGACTTGGAACGCTTGGGCTAGAACTTACTAGAATTTGTTAGGCTAGTTGCTTTAGGGAAGTTATACTGCATCTGTAAAATGAAAATAGTGTTGTACTTCATAAGTGGTCACAAGAATTACAAAAAAAAAAAGAATAAATGTCCTAGTTCTCAATAAATGGTTGTATGGCCCACTCTCTCTTCAAACACACCCTTGGGCTAGCACACAGTCTATTAAGATGGGTGCATGGCAGTTTCATAGGCAACTCATGAGTTTCTTGTGTCCTAGGTCACCATAAAGCACCCCAATCAGGAAAATTTATTTTCTTGGGCTATAGCAAATCATAGGTAGGCTTCCCCTGAGTAGCACTAGAAGAAAAAAAAAAGTCTCAGACAAAGGGACCTTGGTTGGAAATATCCATTTCTAGGCATTTGTGATGCCAGCCATGACTGGCAAGACTCCCTTTTCCAAGAGGGAAATTCCCACCACGATGGCTTAGGGAGAAAGTCCAGACTTCACCCTCTTTCCAGAAAACAAGAATCTCTCAGTTTGTGTTTACGAGAAGATAGTCAGCCTCACTCCAGCTGTAAGTGAAAAGAATGTCACCCTCCTCTCAGCCGAGCAAAGCCCACAGCATTTGCTAAATGTGTGTGGGGCTGCTTCTGCTTGGGGTGCCTGCATGTTTGTGTGTGGGGGGGGGCACGCCAGGCAGGGAACGGGTTGGAATAAGGTCCTCTGAGCTGGGATTCGCCTCCTGCGCTTGTACACTGTGTATGTTGTGCAGAAAGGGTTGGAAGTCAAGCCAGAAATAATTCCCTCTTGAGACGGAGCAAGGCAGTTCCTACTGGCTCGGTCAGGGGGTGGCTCCCTTCTTCTGTCCCGGAGGAGCTGCTGTTGACAGATGGTTGGGGTCCTTTCAGTTTAGACCTCCGTGTTGAGAATGCGTGGGGGAGCCCAGGGAGGAGAAAAGAAAGCTATTTGACTGTGAGAAGGGGCACTCTGTCTTGGGGGGTGGGGTACTGGCTCTTGCCTGGAGTCTTCACCAGGAGTCCAGGACCATCCTAGGGGCTTGGAGGGGCGCCATAGGTGCGAGTTCAGAATCTGACCAGATTAGGCCACTGTGCCAAAGTGACCTCTTGTGTGTGATCCCAATGTGTTCTTTTTGATCAGTTCCTTGTGCTTTTATCCCAATAGGAATATGACTGAACGACCCAATTATCAAGAGTGGAGCTGAGGAGACAGAATCAAGCCAGTCCTGATGTAAGCTTTGGGAGATTCCATTTCCAACTCTAGGGAAAGTAGACCAAGGACGATGTCATGGAAAGGGTGAAACTTACGGACCAAAGTGAAAACTTACGGACTCTCTGGGAGCAAGTATTTTGATTCTAACATGGGATTCTGCAGTAAATAATGTGGACCCCCTGTTCTACACTCAGCCCTCCTTACCACCTTCCAGCAGTTATGGGGCTGAAAGGCCACCAGTATTCCCATCCTCCACCTCCAAATGCACTGGCTCTCTTCTCAGGCCAGCTTGGAAAAACTGAACCTGAAAAGCAGATTAACTTCTTTGATTCCCTCCGTGTATGTGAGTGTGTGTGTGTGTGTGTGTGTGTGTGTGTTCAGTCACTCGGTCTTGTGCTCCTCTTTGCGACCCCATAGACTGTAGCTCCTCTTCCCATGGAATTTTCCAGACAAGAATACTGGACTGGGTTGCCATTTCTTCCTTCAGGGGATCTTCCTGACCCAGGGATTGAACCCTCATCTCTAGCTTCTCCTGTATTGGCAGGCACATTCTTTACCAATGAGCAACAAGGGGAGTCCCATTAGTAATCATATATTCTACCAAACTTGAAAGTGATGAGGATATTACTGGAGAGAAAGAGGAGGTGAAAATACAGTGTACAGACAACACTGGCAACACCCTTCATATGAGCCAGCCTCTCACTTCTTTCTGTGCTACTGTAGCTCGGGTTTGGCTGGCCTCCTTGGCTTGGCGAGCTCCATCCACTTCATATCCCGCTTCTCCTGTTGGCTGAGCTCCCATTCTCCTCTTGGCTCCTGGAGCTCAATTCCTGGCTGGCTATGCTAATCCCACATAATATTTTATGCAAATTTATACAACCCCCACCCCCCCGTTACAAAGATTAGCAAAGAGACACTGTTTCTTTTCCTTGATCAAATTAATCATTTATAACTTGGCTGTAAGAAGCCAGTCCAACTTGTGGGTGCTCAGTTTTTGCACATAAGAAACATTCTTAGCCCCACTCCAGAAGGGAGATTTCCCATTCCTCTGCCCTGCCCCCCTGAAAGTGCTGTCTACTGTGGAAATTCCCACCAGTCTCATTTAGAACCACACTCACAAGCTGCCTGGGAATTTCTCCCAGAAAGCGCCTATTTGCTCCGCCCCTTGGGGCTTGATTTCCCACAGACCCCTGGGTGGTTTAGATTGTTGTCTGTATCAACAACATGATAAACTCACTGTGGCTGCCCAAAGCTTCTCCAAAGAGTTGTGGGAATCATTGGTGAATTACTTCTTTGATTTTTCTTAAACGAAATTTTGCTTTCACTTGTGTTAAACAACTGTTCCCACAGCAGTTTCTTCAGTGGCAGTTTACATTAAGGAAGATAGCATGCTCTCTTCTTCTAACAGAAATCAACGAAGGCATCAGACTCTGAATTTGCAACTAGGACAATGGAAGTTCAACCCAAAAGCAACTGTATCTGCTCCTGAAGCCTCATTAATAAAGAAGGTAACTGACTTTTCACCACCAAAGAGTAAATCTAAGGACTAGACTATATGTTTTAGTATATGCATATAGCCTCCATACACAGACTTTTGTAGGAAAACAGAATAGAATTTCTCTACCCTTGTTTGCTTTAGGCAAAGACAAATAGCAGGTTGTAGCATCTAGCACCTCAAACTTTTCAACAAGTTGGGAGGAATGGAAAAAGAGTCTGATGATCCTGTCGCTTTCCTCAAGCAGCGTGGATGATAGTGGCAGTGGTGATGATGGTGGATGGTGTGTGTATGTGTTTCCATTTCTGGTGCTGATAAAGAGTTAGTTGTCTGTGCTTATAGCTTCAGCTTTGGGAATATAATTTCTGTTTCCCTCTAAGTACCTAACTCTCCTTTTTTTTTTATAGCCAGGAATCATGACAAATATACACTCAGGACCTGTATCAACTGACAGTAAATTAGAATGAGCATCGATGAGCACCACCTCCAGTTGAATGACAGAATCCCCATGTATCATTTTGGAATAAAATGTCTAAATATCTAAAGCTCAGAGATGTGGTCAGATTTGTCCCAGTTACATAGTAATATCTAGTGACAGAGACAGGGTAACGTATATTTCAAGAAGTTCCTAATCTGGAATTTTGTTCTTTACTTCATTTACTGTCATTCTTGGTCCAAAATATTTCAGGCAGCATTCTGAATGCTCAAGTTATATGTTATAATATTTTCCAGGAAAATTCTATGTAATGTTGTTCAAAATATATTCACGTTATTTACTAAATAGGAAGAGAGTATATATATATATATGTATATATATATATCTAAATTGGCATCTGCCAAACAATATTAGACAGTAACTACTTTACATAAGACGAAGTGAGTGCATCCACACACACACACAAATCCAGGAATCAGAACTCAAGACATAGCATCTAAAAATAGGGTCCACATGACCGGATTCTACAAATAGTAGGCAGAGAAAAGGTGGACTCTTCGACTCCTCTTAAAATTGACTTGAGATCATATCTTTGATTGTTTTATGTGAGCTTTTTATTTTAAAATATGTTTAAATTTTCAGAAAAGTAGCAAATACACTGCACAGTTCTCATACACCCAGCATCTGGTGGACCCTTTTGTTAAGGTCTTACATTAGTGTGATAAACTTGTCACAATATTGATACATTATTAACTAATGCATACATTAGTTAATACTGATACATTATTAACTAAGTAAATTTTAACTGAAGTCCTTGCTTTATTCAGATTTCTCTTTTATTTATCTATTTTTCTTTTTCTATCCCAGATTCAGGATACCACATTATATTTACTGGTCATATATATTACATTTACTCCTTAGGTTCCTCTATACTGTGACTTTCACAGACTGTCCTTATTTTTCATGACCTGGAAAATTCTGAAGTGGACTGGTCAAGTGTTTGGTAGAATATCCTTTCATTTAGAGCATCTGATGTTTTTCTTATGATTGAACTGGGGTTACAGATTTTGAAGAGGAGGATGACAAAGTATTAAGTGCCATTCTCACCCCATCTGTCAAGGGTACAATCATCGACATGATTTACCACTACTGATGTGGCTGAACTTCATCTCCTGTCTGAGGGAGTGTTTGTCTGTTTTCTCCCACTCTCAAGTTACTTTACCTCTTTTTATGGTACACCCTCCGGAAAGGGGTCACTATGCACAGTTCACCCTAAAGAGATGGGGTGTGATTCTCTAACTCCTCAAGGGGCTAGTAGTTAATTATTTGAAATTTGTCTTTGCTTTCTATGTTGCAATATATATGTAAACACAAGGAATAGGAACAGCAACATTCGAACATGAAAATGAAGGTAAGATGCGGAAAGGTCTCGGAAAACACCTCCTCTGCTTTCCTGACTTTGTTAGGATGTACTGAATAATTTGCATAGTACACACATGAAGTGGTCAGGTTAAATTGTTAGCATTCATCATTTACTCCACAAATGCCTTTTGAGTACCAGCTCTTTGCTAAACTCTGGGTTCAAGTGGACACTAGATAGCCTCAAGGTGAACACTAGCCCTTGCCCCTGTAGTTGCCCTGCTACTTTAACTATGATGAATGAGTTGTTTTTGAAAGAGAGAACCCTGAGACGTTAGTGTATTATGCAGTCAGTAGACTGACCTGAGACCTATGTAAATGGAAAGGCTACTCCAGTACATAAAGACTATTTTTATACTAGAATTTGTTAACTTGTAATATGGAATTTTCCTTCTGGCCAATAATCAGGGCTTCCCTATAAGTCACTTGTAAGAAATGCAAACTCTAATTAGGACAGCTACATTGCAAAGTAATTGTACTGAAAGTTACTTGTCTATCTTCACTTGGTTTTCAGTTTTAAATGTTTGTAAAAAGAGACTGTTTTGGAGGGAATTGGGGCAGAGGGTGGGGGATTTCTTTTATAAATGTAAAATAAATGAACACACATTGAATATCAAAAAAGAAGAAGAAAGAAAAGGAATGCCCAGGCTTTTGGACCAAAAATGCAATGCTTGACTATATTCAACACTACGGGCTTCCTAGCACCACTGAGCTGTACAGAACAGGCTGTTTTTATTAAACATTTCCAAGGGTAATCCTTATTTGCTGAACCATACCTGCCACTGAGAAATCAAGGACTCAGCTTGAAGTTTTACTTGGCTCATCCTGGGATTCCATCTCCTCCAGCCACAGTCTCCTCTCCAGCCTTGCCCCCACCTCTGTAAACTATGACGCTGGCTACGTCTCGATTCCTGCTACTGAAAATAAGTAGTGTGTGGACTACTCCAGTCTTGAGTACCTACTGTTTAAATTATTATCAATGTGTTTACCCAGAATCTGTTGCTGTAGAACTTTGGTGTTCTTATAAGAGCTCCATTTATTCAGGCACTTTACAAATCAGCCTAATGGTCTTTTCGGAAATAATGAATATCTTTTATGAACATAACATTGTATTATGTATCTTGAAAATGCTTTGAAAACAAAGGTAAGGGATTACAGCAGGATAATTGGCACTGGCAGGCTTACCATCTAAAAATTTCCAAAGAAAAGGAAAATTCCAGGACTTAGGAAAGTATTTCTCATAGTAAAGAGAAAGATAGGATTTACCAGGTGTCACTAGTAGTAAAGAACCCACTTGTCAATTCAGGAGACATAAGAGATGTGGGTTTGATCCCTGGGTCAGGAAAATCCTCTGGAGGAGGGCATGGCAGCCCACTCCAGTATTCTTGCCTGGAGAATCCCATAGACAGAGGAGCCTGGTGGGCTACAGTCTATTGGGTTGCAAAGAGTTGGGCACAACTGAAGTGACTTATCACACATCACCAACAAGAAAGATAGCGGTGGTCAGAGGGATGATTGAAGAAAACACTGAGGTGAACTGAAGAAGTTGGGCTGGAATGAACCAGAGGACAATGTTAAACTGGGAAGGAGTGAATCCTTGAAGATTAGATCTAACATCTTTACTTATAGGTATGATGTTCATTGCCACACAGACTGTTTCCCACTCTTTCGTAAGACTTTTTATGACTTTCCTTTATAAGAAACCACTATAAAGTATTTGAAACCAGTAATAGTGGTGTCCCATGGTCCTCTTCAGAGAGGTTTAAGGCAAATTCAGAAATCTTTATTCTTCTTTCTTCAGAATTTTTGAAGCAGAAACCACCCACATTCAGATTCATCATACATTTATTCCTAATACAACACACATTCAGATTTCATAGAGCAGACTTACAGCTTCTTATTTCTTGAGCTCTCCCAGTCTTTGCTTTTTGTCTATTTTTGTTCAGACAGTGTCTCCTGAGCTAGTTCACTCAGCATGAAAATATCCACTATGAAAATATATCCTATTAGTCTGTAATCATTCTCTTTTTCTCGCTCTGGGCCTAATTGACTTCAAGGGTGATCAGTCTCAAAAGATTTGACAAGAAGAGAAATTTCTAGAAAGTTTTTGGGTCGTTGTCCCACGTGCTCTATAGCAAAAGACGGGGAGCAATATAATCCAGCCTCAGAGTGGGAAACTCCAGGCTGAACCTGCCCCACCACATGGTATTTGGATGGCTTGAATGGGATCATTTAAACGCTTTGGCAGTAGAACTGGAAGTCTTAATGTCACTATGCCTCAGGTCTAGGAAGAGAGAAAAGAGGTTTCAGCAAAAGAAAAAGACAATGAAACAGCATCTGTCATCTCTTTCTTCATCCACAAGTTCACATTTCCTGTATAATAAACAAACCATGAGTTTATCGTCTGGCCAATGCTTTGATATCAGACTCACATTTTGGCAAAATCACTAAGCAGACTTTTCTTTTGTTTTCAGAGTAAGACTATTTCAAAAATCAAGAAGTTTTGAAAGAAATACTGGTCTCTTTCCTTATAACTGTTGATAGAAAGAAGAGTAAGTCACTGTTCAGGGCTTTGTGATTTATGTGCCAAATAATTTTAGACAGATGGTGCATGATCCCCAAGGAAGTTCAAATGTCAGTCCCTCTATAAATATTATGATAAATTCTTGTAGATTCAACTCTTTTTATCATCCAGACTCTACAGTTATACTAAAAAACTGCCTCTTATTTAAGAGAATTTAGCAGGGGATGCAAAAATCTAGATTTTACATATATGAAAGGGTGAAAATCTGTATTTTGAGCATAGAAAATATGCATATAATAAGTTTGTATATCTGGAGAAGGGAAGAGCTATCCACTCCAGTATTATGGCCTGGAGAATACCATGGACAGAGGAGTCTGGCTGGCTATAGTCCATGGTGTCAAAAAGAGTTAGACACTACTGAGATGCTAACACTTTCACTTTTCATTTTTTTTTCAAACTTATAAATAAGATTTGTCCCAAATGAGAAGGATCATCATGTTAGAAAGTTTTTCAAGTTATTAAATATCATAACATTTTATCACAAGATAGATTTATATAATTTCCTCCATCTTCCCTGCTCAGCTCTCTGCATATGGAATGAGGAAAGAAATCAGGGCAGATAAACTCTAAATATTAAAAAACATTTTGTTTTTTAAGAAAGCTATTCAAAAGAGTATAAGGTACCATAATAACTTAGAAAGGTTGATTAGAAAGTTATACCTCTGCTAGGTTTACACTTGGGCACAGTGCTCCGCAGGCTCAGGAGGGGAAAAGAAAGCAGAATGAACAAATGTAAAATGCTTTATTTAATTATAAAGACAATAAACCACATCTATCTCTTCTTTAGACCCTTGTTCTGCCCAAGTCCAGATAATAGTTTACTTTTAGCAGCCTTGTGTGTGTGTGCGTGTGTGCTCAGTCATGTCAGACTCTTGTGACCCTTTGGACTGTAGCCTGCCAGGGTCCTCTGTCCATGGGATTTTCTTTTTTTTTTTTTTAGACAAGAATACTGGAGTGAGTTGCCATTTCCTCCTTGAGAGGATCTTCCCAACCCAGGGATTTTAGACAGATGGTGCACGATCCTCAATGAAGTTCAAACTTCAGTCCTGTGTCTCCTGCATTGGCAGGTGGATTCTTTACCACTAAGACCCCTTGGGAGCCAAGCAAGCCACATAAAATCCCACTAATATTTCTTGGTTCTTCTTTATCTGGCCCAGTCTCATTTTGCCTTCTGGTTGGCACATACATTCATTCTTGATCCTTCCACTCTTTTTGCATAAACTGCATCATCCTTTAACCAGTGGGTTTCATTCATGTTATTCATACCCTACCTGGAATATCCTTCTTTCAAACTGCTGCCTACCCTGGACTTACAGATTTTTTTAAAAAACATATTCAGCCCACATTCCTTCTTGAAAACTTTGCTTCTTAGACTACTTGGATTACTTATTTTTTATTAAACTTAAAAAAATTTACTCTGCATAATTTATCCATTAATGATGTTCTAATGATTTTCAAGTGTGTCTGATAGCTTGACTTCTAGGCTATATTATTAAATTCTCTAAGGAAGAAAACATCTTAAATTTGTACTCAATCTAACACAAATCTTAGCAATTATGGACTTAAACTGATGTCACATAGATACTGGATAGTGATTGACTTGGCTTTGTCTGGCAAAAATGCATGCAAATTTTCCAGTTATTTCAAAAATCTGTATGAAATGACTGCTGCATCAAAACAGATGGAATAAAATAATGTATCTGGAAGGGGGTGGGAGTGAATGAATGTGAATGAGGAAGAGATATGGAGCATATATTAGACTTCATTTTATTTAATCTTCTCTCTGAATCTGATATTACAGACTCCATTTTAAATTTGAAGAGATTGATAATGAGAGGTTATATGATGTGCTTGAGTTTATAAGGCAAACATGGCAGACATAAGATTTGAACACTTGTCCTTAGATTCAATGCCAGGGTTCTTCCTACTATGTTGATAATCAGCTTTTTCAACAGAGGTCATAAAATAAACTATCAAGTGAATATGAGTCAACTATTTAATTAAGAAATGAAGTGAATCAGAGCTAAAATATACAGTCCATATTAAACCTGAGGCAGGGTGTTCAGACCATGTAGAAAAAGAGTCAAAGAAAGCTTTGCCTGTGAAGGAGAGCTTGATCTGGGAGTCTGGGAGGGGACAGAAGAAGGGAACTGGAAGAATAAATGAGACTGTGTGTGAAGAGAGCAGAAAACCTAATTAGAGTGGGAGATATATTTTAAGGTGAAAAATAAAGTTGGAAGTTAGTGTATTGGTCAGTTTTGCTGCAATATTGCTGTGTATCATACCAGCCCCAGATCTTATTGGCTTCCAATACCAAACATTTCTTTCTTTTTCATGAGTCTGCAGGGTAAGTACACTTCTGCTGTGTCTCGTTAACGATTCCTGGGTTAGGCTGGTTCTAGTCTTCAAGTGACATTTACTCATCCTAGGACTCAGGCTGCAGGATCTGGGGTGATCTGGAGCAGGCTTTCTAAGGGAAGATACCAGAAACTGAGGAGAGTTACAGAAACGTGCTATGCCTTTTAAATTCTTGGCTCAGAACTAACATCTTGTCTCTTTCATTCATTCCCTTTGGAAAAACCAAGTGATATGTCTACACCAAATAATAGCAGAGTGGGGAAATAAACCTAGAAGGAAGTCATGACAAAGAGGAAAAATTGTGAAAAAATAACACTATCTGTCAAAGTCAGACTGGGTAAGTGTGTGTAGCGGAGCAGGCAAATGATGCCAGGCCATAAATTAGAAATGGGTTCATATGATACAAGATATTTGGAAAAGGTGGCAAGAATACACAGAAAGACTATACAAAAAAGATCTTCATGACCCAGATAACCATGATGGTGTGATGACTTACCTAGAACCAGACATCCTGGAGTGCAAAGTCAAATGGACCTTAGGAAACATCATTATGAACAAAGCTAGTGGAGGTGATGGAATTCCAGCCGAGCTATTTCAAATCCTAAAAGATGATGCTATGAAAGTACTACACTCAATGTGTCAACAAATTTGGAAAACTCAGCAGTGGCCACAGGACTGGAAAAGGCCAGTTTTCATTCCAATCCCAAAGAAAGACAATGCCAAAGAATGTTCAAACTACCACACAATTGCACTTATCTCACACGCTGGCAAAGTAATGCTCAAATTCTCCAAGTTAGACAACTCCATGGACAGAGGATCCTGGTGGGCCACAGTCTGTGGGCTCATAAAGAGTCAGACACAACTGAATGACTAACACTTTCACTTTCAGGCTTCAACAGTGTGTGAACCGAGAACTTACAGATGTTCAAGATGGATTTAGAAAAGGCAGAGGAACCAGAAATCAAATTGCCAACATCCGTTGGATCATAGAAAGAGCGAGAGAATTCCAGAAAAACATCTATGTCTGCTTTATTGACTACACCAAAATCTTTGACTGTGTGGATCCCAACAAACTGTGGAAAATTCTTCAAGTGATGGAATACCAGTCTACCTTACCTGCCTCCTGAGAAATCTGTATGCAGGTCAAGAAATTACAGTTAGAACCAGACATGGAACAACAGGCTGATTCCAAATTGGAAAAGGAGTACATCAAGGCTGTATATACTGTCACTCTGCTTATTTAACTTACATGTAGAGTACATCATGTGAAATGCCAGGCTGGATGAAGCACAAGCTGGAATCAAGATAGTTGGGAGAAATGTCAATAACCTCAGATATGCAGAGGACACCACCCTTATGGCAGAAAGTGAAGAAGAACTAAAGAGCCTCTTGATGAAAGTGGAAGAGGAGAGTGAAAAACCTGGCTTAAAACTCAACTTTCGAAAAACAAAGATCATGGCATCCAGTCCCATCATTTCATGGCAAATAAATGGGTAACAAAGGAAACAGAGAGATACTTTATTTTCTTGGGCTCCAAAATCACTGCAGATGGTGACTGCAGACATGAAATTAATAGATGCTTGCCCCTTGGAAGAAAAGCTATGTCCAACCTAGATAGCATATTAAAAAACAGAGACGTTACTTTGCTGACAAAAGTCCATCTAGTCAAAGCTATGGTTTACCCAGTAGTTATGTATGGATGTGAGAGTTGGACCGTCAAGAAGGCTGAGTGCTAAAGAATTGATGTTTTTGAACTGTGGTGTTAGAGAACACTCTTGAGAGTCCCTTGGATTGCAAGGAGATCTAACCAGTCAATCCTAACAGAAATCAGTACTGAATATTCATTGGAAGGACTGATGCTGAAGCTGAAACTCCAATACTTTGGCCACCTGATGTGAAGAGTTGACTCATTGGAAAAGACCCTGATGTTGGGAAGGATTGAAGGGAGGAGGAGAAGGGGATGACAGAGGATGAGATGGTTGGATGCTATCACTGACTTGATGAGCATGAATCTAAGCAGTCTCCGGGAGTTGGTGATAGACAGGGAGGTCTGTCATATTGCAGTCCATGCAGTCACAAAATGTTGGATATGACTGAGTGACTGAACTTTCCTTTTCTTTCACATGATTAAAGGAACCTTGTATTCTTTTACAATAGTAAATGACAGGAAAGAAGGAAATCCTATTTTCAGGATTTCTAAATTACCCCAGACTGTAAGGTAGGACAGAGGTGGATAAGAATGACTTACTACCAAGAAAAGTACCTGCCATGGTAACAGAGGCCTAAAGCCTGGTTAAAGCCACCACTGGGATAAATAGGAAAGCGTGTATTAAGGGTACATTTAAAAAGTAGTAATGAGTTATGGCTGATTCATATCAATGTATGACAAAACCCACTGAAATGTTGTGAAGTAATTAGCCTCCAACTAATAAAAAAAATAAAAAAAAAAAAAGTAGTAATGACAAAAAAATTAAAAAGAAAATCATCCTAGTACTTTAGTCTTGGTCCCTGGAAGAATTTTATCACTGATAAGAGAGTAAAAGAGAGACAGGAAGGGACTAGGGTACTGAGTCCCTTTAGGGACCGCTGATTTGCAGTGACGATTGATTAAGTGGATGCACACTGCTAACAATAATCAGAAAGAAAAAGAATCCAAGTAAGAAGTCAAAGTTTTAAAATAAATATATGTTAGAATACATACAGATGATGATTTTAGTTATTGAAGTGCATTAAATAACAAAAGTAAGAGTGAGAAAATAGTTAATTATGTTTTATTATTATTATTATATTTTAATTTTTGACTGTGCTGGGTATTTTACTGTTGCACTCAGGCTCTTTGTTGCTTTGCATGGTCTTTCTCTTATTGCGGTGAGCAGGGCCTACTCTCTAGTTGCAGATCCCAGGCTGTACGATGTGTGGGTTTCAGCAGTTGCAGAACGCGGGCTCTGTAGCATGGACTCAGTACTTGTGGTACCCGGGCTTAGTTGCTCCATAGCATCAGGGATCTTCCTAGACTGAGTATCAAACCTGTGTTCCCTGTATTGGCAGGCAGATTCCTAAGAGGATTTCTGTGTGTAAATTCTGACATATGCTACCACATGGATTAACTTTGAGGATATTATGCTAAGTAAGTTAAGCCAGTCACAGAAAGATAGGTACTGTATGATTCCACTTATATGAGGTACTTAGAATAGGCAAAATCATGGTGACCGAAAGTAGAAAGGTGGCTGCCAGGGACTTGGGAGGTGGCCCGGTCATTGTTTAATGGGTATAGAATTTCAGTTTTATTAATATAAGATGAAAAGAGTTAATGGAGATAATGGGGGTGGTGGTTACACAACTTTATGAATGTATTTAATACCACTGAACTGTATGTTTAAACTGCGTAAGATGGTAAATTTTACCTTATGATTATCTTACCCCCCAACCCCCAACACTCAGGATTACAATATTAGATGCAAAACTTCTGAAACTAGATCCTTTCTGGTATCCATGGGAAACATGGTAATGACTGCTTTCACTGGGTCAGATCAGGTTGAACAAAGACCACCAATAAACTTGCCAGAACACCAGACTGGGTGTTAAAGTCCTGATTGTCAACATCACCAAAATCTAGTATTTTGAGATGATAAGCTCCCTGGACTAGGATTCAAGGCTCAGGAAATCTTTCTGTATATTAGCCATGAAATCTTAAGGAATTGTTCAGAACTTTACCCAAATCAGGAGTCATTTTAACAAGCAGAAGTTTCAGGGTACCAAGACACTAGTCAATAAATTAAATCATGGGGATGTAATATACAGCAAAAGGAGTATGGTAAATAATATTATAATCATTTTGCATGAGGATGGATGGTTATTAGACCTGTGGTAAGTATTCTGTAATGTCTACAAATGTAAAATTATTATGTTGTACACCTGAAACTAACATAGTATTGTACATCAATGATATTTTGATTTAAAAATTCAACAATAAACTTAATAAAAGATAATCAAAGGTATTTCTTTGGCCTTTTATTCTCTACCTAATCCATCATTAAACCCCATTCAGATATTATTCACACAGGTTTCATCCTTTTGCTGTTAAGAATTCTTTCATCTAAAGTCTGAATAGTTCTAGACTTCACTCCTTTTTTGCTAGTGGGTGGCAGACAGAGATGTCCAGATGACCTCTTCAAAGTGGTACTAGGAGTTTGAGCATGTCCTGAATTCTTCATACCTACCTTGAAGGTGACGGAGGGCTATAGTAACATCCACCCATGATTCTATTATTATGCAACAAGTTCCATGGCTCAGTTATCCTTTCTTCTCTGACAACAGCATTTGAAAAATGGAAGAAGCATTCTAGCTTTTATTTATTACAACATCTGGAATCTTCTTTTCGGGAAAACAGCACACAGAGGCCTTGTTTGCCAGGTGGCAATGGGGTGGGTTTCAGACATATACAAGAGAATTTGGCCAAGAATCTCCTGGAACAGTATGCCAAATCAACAGTTCCAATGTGTCCCATGCGTCAGTGCCACTCACTGCCACGTTTTTATTGTTACATAATACAAATGTTAGAAGCAGCACAATTCAGTGTATACAAGCATATACAATTATATATACATATATTGGGCTTTCCTGCTGGTTCAGTGCTAAAGAATCCTTCTGTCAATTTGGAGCATGGGTTCAATCCCTGGATCAGGAAGATACCCTGGAGAAGGAAACAGCAAGCCACTCCAGTATTCTTGCCTGGGAAATCCTGTGGAAGAGGAGCCTGTCAGGCTATAGTCCATGGGGTTGCAAAGAGCTGGATGTGACCTAAAGACTAAACAATAGCAACAATATATGTATTAAATAAATCAAAATATATATATAAATATACATTTATGACTTTGTAAAATTTCTGTTTTCTGAGGAGAATTGTCCTTTCTTCTAACACTAAATTTTGCTTAACCTTGGGTTAAAATGTCCCTTTAAAAAATATAGTCTAAAGGCTAATGCTCAGTATTGCACGGGCCCTTCAGTGAGTGACTTCTGGACTCACATTTTCAGGTGAGAGCATTATTTTTTACCACCTGTTAGCTGTGTGGCCTTTGGCAACTTAGTTAACCTTGCTACTCCTCTCGGGTTGTTGTGAGGATTAAATGAGATTGTTTTTTGTTCAGTCACTAAACACGTCCAATTCTTTGTGACCTCATGGACTGCAGCATGCCAGGCTTCCCCGTCCTCCACTATCTCCCGGAATTTGTTTAAACTCACGTCCATTGGGTCAGTTATGCCATCCAACCATCTCATCGTCTGTCACTCTCTTCTCCTGTTGCCTTCGATCTCTCCCAGTATCGGAGTGTTTTTTTGTTTTTTTTTTTTCCCCCAAAGAGTCTGCTCTTTGCATCAGGTGGCCACAGTATTTCAGTAAATGAGATTATTTGTTCATTTAATACCTATAGTGGTTCCCGAGTCAGACATTACTCTGAGTACTTGCCAATGTTAACTTACATAATGCTAACAACAAACTCATGAGATACCTGTTATCATTTTATCTCAAAGGCGAGGAAAGTGACGTACCTATAGGGGAACAGGGACTTCACCGCCCACGATTCCACACCACAGCTCAAGGTAAGGGTTGTGGCATTGATCGTCTATGACTGACGAAAAAAATTTTTTTAATGTCCTTTTTTGTAAAAATTCTAATCATGCTAAATGGCCTGCAGAATTAGTTTTAAATTTTTAAACAGATCATGAAAAAGCCAGAAATTATTCAATGTTGTGGCTTTTCTGACTCTGTTTCCTCATCTCTTAGGTGAAAATCGTCCTTTCTGGCTTCCGAACTGCACTGAATTTTTGTGAAGGTTAAATGGGCTAATTAAGTGAAAATATTTTGAAAAACCATGATTGTTTTCATCAACACCGAGCAAGCCTTTTCCTTTATGTGGCGAACGAAAGGAAAGTTCCCGGGCCGCTCTCGCGCAGGCGCACACATGCATACTCTCAGAAGGACGAAAATCCCTTCAGTGTGTTGATTTAATGACACAGCCCGGTTTCATGCTGTTTTACAAAATACAGCACAGGCTTGAAACTCTTTGGACATCAGAGGGTACACAACTGCCGTCTTTCTAATTGGGGGTTAAAAAGTGGGCAGGAGAACCAAGGAACCTCAAGACACTGTATGCAAGACAGTCAGGCTGTGGCGAGCAGAGCATCCAGGCTGCAGATATTTGCACAATTTTACTAGTACAAACACCCAAGGTACCAATGCTTTCATGGAAATGCTGGCTGTGTAACTATATTAGCATTGGCAGAGACTGGAAGCTATTTTCAGAATCCTTCACAAACTTACAGGAAGTGCCTTCCCTTTTTATTTACATTTGGTATTGTTATTTTTAAGTATTGCACATGCAGGAAGACATTTCATTTTTTCTTTGCCTCCATGAACAGTCACATTTTTCAAATTACACATGTAGGGAACAATCATGAAAGCTTAACACTTTGGTTGAGCTAATTTTAAAAAAAACACCACCCTCTCACCTGATTGAGACGCTAAATCTGATGGCTCTTTCTAGCAAAGTTTGAGTGCTCACAGACTTGGTGGAGTAGACTGGCTCTCCCTGGACTCCAGTGTGAGCTGTGGCAAAATCAATAAACAAATAAATAAAGTAAAGTAAAGACCAGAGGCTCCGTGGAGAGTTGGGGCTCCCTGTCTCTTTTATGAGTAATGAATGTGGCAACCACAGAGACTTGGAAAGAACTGGGATTCTCAGATCTGCAAGCCGACTTTCAAGTAGGTCAGTGCCCTGTTACAGGGATTTGCTGGGAGTAGGGGAATCAAGGAATAAATAAGAAGGGGGAATCAGGCAGAGCCGTGGGGGTAGGAGCCTTAGAAAGTAAGCTATTCTAGGGACTGCTGTAAACCCTCCCTCCCTCCCTCCAAAATTTGCACATATTACAGTTTGAAGCCCCAGGATCTGTTATGCAATGTGACTGAATTTTTCAGCCAATCTCTTGAGAAGTAAGACTACTTGTGCCCGAAGAGGCCCACTTGATGAGGCCATCTGTCTGAAGGTTGTTTCGCTGTCCTGGGTGGTCCCAGGCTCGTGAAAAGGAACATCTTTCTCTTGAGAAATACACATGAAGTAAATAGAACAGAAGCTGGCTCTTACACACTGGCCTCCCCACTCCATTCCAAAGTCTTCATGTTTTCTTAAATATGTGTGTGGGGGACAGGGGCAGGGGGGATCTCTCATGCGTCTGTTCATTATGTGGCTGCTCTCAAATGCCAGCAAAGAAAGATGGCAAGAGATAAGAGAGGGAAACCTGAGGGGCAGAGAGAACACTTGGAGATCCAGACGTGGTAAAGCAACTGTAATTATCTTAGTAACTACGACCTCTTCCCTTGCAACACAGTAGTTCATCTTCAAGGTCATGGGAGGTCAGAACAATAGAAATATGGCTCTGTGTTTCATGAAAAATAGTTGCTATGGTATAACACCAATTCTTTTCTGTGTTTACAATGAAAAATATCTTTAGCACACCAATGTGGACCTTAATGTGTTTGGGAATTGCCTTTTCACTGATGTATCCACAGAGGTCAAGGAGAACAAAAAGAGGATTTATTTTTATCACATTTGTTAAAAGAGGCTGGTACTCACTTCTACACAAAATGCCTATTTAATGGGTCACTCAACCCATTCTGTATATTTAAAGCATTTCATAACTCAGAAAGCTGTCAATAATTCCTCAGAAGAGAACAATGTACCTAAGGGACTGCTTCTTTAAGAGAAAGTCAGAGGCAGGAAATTGGTATAAGAGGGAACCAACTTGAAGCTGTCATGTGGTTCCTTTTCCTCTTCTGGAGTAACCAAGACTGACCAGGCTTTGCTCTGCTCTGGAAGCATGTGTGGGAACCTGGAGAAAGAATCTCCACTTAGCTGCACTAGTCATGAGAAGGCTCATCACTTACTCACCTAATAAGAGGAGTCCTGGGGGCTTAATGTATAAGGAGAGGAGATGGGAAAGGAGAGAGACTTTTAGTAACCTCCAAGTTATGAGATTAAAGAGAATAGATGAATATTGGAAACGGAAGAGGATGAAATTAAATGAAAAGTTATCACAATACAGTGAGTCATCTGACTTTGATTCTTTTTTGCATTTAAAAACTTCAGGATACAAGTGAATTTCAATCTTTGTCTCATTTTTTTCTAATGACTCTTTTAGCAACTAGTTTCATTTCCTAAAGCACTGATTTTCTCAATACATAAAAAGTGAAATCCACTTAAAGATGATATATTCCGGGCAGTGTTGTCTTCCACTCTTCAAGGGGCTGAAAGGGAACCCATACTTGCTTGTAAGCAGCAACTTGGAGATCACATCCTCCACCAAAGGGCTGCCCAACTTCAGAATCCACAGTGAAGTAAAATGTTTTACAGAGGAGAAAAGTAAATATCTGTCCCAGGCATGAAAAATAAATGTTCTTAGAGGAAGCCCAGGGTGCAGTGTTGGCAAGGATAGTAAATTTTGTATTCTGTGGAAGATTAATAAAGTCTACTGCAGTGCTTGAGGGTGATGGGGTAATACAAATGTTATGTTTACTATCTTTGGATGAAATAATATGGTTCTTGAGGCACCTACAACAAGTGTTACTCATAAATATTTCATTCATTGCTTGCTAAGAATGGAAAATCACTTGAGGAAGTGGAAAGGGATTGACTAGATCTCTTTAGCCCACAAACACAAAAGAAGTTGCAGTGAAAATGTCTTGGAATAAGGAAAAATCTCGTGTTCCATGTATGGAGGTGGTGATTGAAATCAGAAGTTCTTTTATTGATGGTGGGAGTGTATATATGGAGAAGGGGAGAGGAGTGAAGTGGGGTCAAAGCACCAGATGCCCAGTTACAGGGTAAAAAGGATGCAGACTACAATGCCCTGAAATTTACCCTTTGATCAGTCGTATCTTTCGTATCCAAACTGTCCCAGAAACCTGCTTCAGTGACTCTGGCAGCTGCAAAAGAAGTAACTATTTTTCTAATGAATTACTTTGTTGAGAAATCCATTTGAGGTGCAGAAAATTAAAATGTTGGGACATTTATTTTCAAGCCCTGCCCTCCATAAAGATGGATGATAGACAATAACTATACAGGTCTTTCTTAACTCAGGGAAAGTTTAGGGAACAAGTAGGGTAAAGGAAAATATTCTGAATATTAATTAGTTAATGAGACATATATTGTATTGTCTAAGACTACAGGTTATGCTTCTTTAGCATGATAATGCATAACTAAAAAAATCTTATAACAAATATCTTACTTAATGGAGGAATACTGAAAAGTTATTCACAATATAGAAAGAGATAAGGTACTATTTACAGCCTGCAATAGCTGTAAATAGCAATCCCTGATAACTCAGTTGGTTAAGAATCTGCCTGCAATGCCGGAGACCCCAGTTCGATTTCTGGGTCGGGAAGATCCACTGGAGGAGGGCTTGGCTACCCACTCCAGTATTCTGGCCTGGAGAGTTCCATGGACTGTATAGTCCATGGGATCACAAAGAGTCAGACATGACTGAGCGACTTTCAGTTCTGCAATGTGGGAGACCTGGGTTTGATCCTTGAGTCTGGAAGATCCCCTGGAGAAGGAAATGACAACCCACTCCAGTTTTTTTGTCTGAAAAATTCAATGGAAAGAGGAGCCTGACGGGCTACAGTTCATGGGGTCCTAAAGACTTGGACACAACTGAGTGACTATCACACACACACACACACACACACACATGGTACTATTTCTTTTCAGCATGACAATAAAGCTAAAATGGAAAACAGAAGATAATAAGAATATTCTCAGCTTTTGGAAACTGAAAATATATCAGCTCACATATGGAGTTCATATGTGGAAAGTAGAAAACATTTTATGCTGAGTGATAATAAAAATGTAACATATCAAATCTTGTGAGATAGGCAGTGATTACAAGGAAGTGTATAGCCTGAAGTGTATACATTAAAAAAGAAGGAAGACTAAAATCAATGTATCCATTCAAAAGAAAGAGCTAAATACAGTGATGTAGACACAAATAATAAAGACAGCAGCAAAAATTAATGAAGAAATAAATAGATATAAATTAAAATATAAATAGAAACAATGTAAAAAAACACAAAGTTTGATTCTTTTAAAGACCAATAAAATTGACAAGGGGTAAGGAGAAACAGTGAGGTGGGGGAGAAAATTTACTAATAATCAGGAATGAAAAAAGTAGTCATTAAAGCAAATCCAATACACATTACAAAGACAATAATAAGACATTACTATGAATTCATGCCAAATAATGTAAAAAGGTACAAACATGGGACATAGTCTTAGCAAAACTCTATTAAAAAAATAAAAAGGAGTAACAGAAAATCTGACTAGCTGTATAACTATTAAGTTGAGTCATAATTAAAAACCATTCCAAAAGGTAATCTCAGAATCACTCCGATGGCCCCATTAGTGAATTTGACAAAATATTTAAGATAGAACAAACACCAATATTTCCAGAGAATTAAAAATGGAGGCTCACTTCCTGTTTCCTTTTATGAAATCAACATAAGCTTGATCAAAAACATGACAAAGACTTGACAAGAAAGAAACATTGTAGTTCAATCTCTAAGGAACAAAAATTCAAAAATTCTAAACAAACTGTAAGCAATGAAATATAGAAAGGATAATACATTATAACCTGGCATTGTTTAATCCAGAGGCGCAAAGTTGTTTAACATTGAAAATCAGTCAATATATTTTAATGCCTTAAGAGAATAAAAGAGAGAAATCATGTAAACTCACAAATGCAGAAAGTACATTTGGTATATTATTCAAAGCAGGTCAGAGGAATAAATGGAAACTTTCTACTCTAATAAAGGGAAGTTAAAAGGTCATGTAGCAAGCACATATTTAATGGTGAAATAGGAAAGCTGGCCATGAGATTGGAAATGAAACATGAATGTCCACTAACATTACTTCTGTTCAATATTGCACTTAATATACGTCTTAGAAAATTCAGTAGGCAAGGGCAAAATATTAAAATATATATGAATAAGAAAGGAAGAAATAAACATTCAGAGATGACAATTATGTATATAGAAAATTCAAAAACAAGCAAAGTTTTTGGGTACAAGTAAATTTACAAAAATCAGTTGGACTTCAACATTGACCAGTAATATGTAGAAGACAAATGTGGGACCTTTATATTGAAAAAAAAAATAGAAACACTATTGAGAAAAATTAGAGAACACCAAAGTAAATGGAGAGCTATATAGTGTTAAGAAATAGCAAGATTCAATGTTTTGATAGATATTAAAATAGGTTTCCCCTGTTATCAGAAAGTAAAGCTTTCTATGAAGTCTTTTATAAACTGAAATGACATAAAGTGAAGAGTATCCCCCACTTTTTGAAAGTTCACTTTATACCATTTCATTTTTAGGAAAGACCTACAATATTATTTGTTTTCACTAACCGAAAGAAGAGAATTTTTGCTTTTATGAAAAACGCTGTTACTAAAATGCATGCTATTCATGCTTAGTCGCTCAGCCATGTCCGACTGTTTGTGACCCCATGGACTGTAGCCCACCAGGCTCCTATGTCCATGGGATTCTTCAGGCAAGAATACTGGAATGGGTTGCCATTCCTTTCTCCAAGGGATCTTCCTGACCCAGGGATCAAACCCAGGTTTCCAGCATTGCAGGCAGATATTTATCATCTGAGCCACCAAAGTTATTATGATTGTGTAAATCTTTTAGAGGAGGTACACTACTAGCTACCTAGACCTATTAGAGAGCCAGAGTAACCAAGACAGTGTGGGATTAATTTAAGGATAAATATATGATCAAACCCAGGTCTCCAGGATTGCAGGTAGATTCTTTACCATCTGAGCCATCAGGGAAGCCCAAATATATGACCAATGGATTGACAGTCTAGAAACAGATTCATATACTAAATTAATGGCAAAGGTGACAATATAGTGTGATGGAGAAAGGAAAAAAATTTAATCAATAAACAATAGCAAGCAAAAGATACACTCTTACATACACACATGAATGTATATATCTTAACCGCTAACATGAAAACATAAATTAATTCCAGATGGACTCCAAACCTAAAGATAAAAATAGAGCAAAACAGCCTTTAGAGAAAGATATAAAAATGATTCCAAATGTGCCCATCATAAAGAAAAATTATAAAGTGTATTATTACTTTAAAATTTAAAATCTTAATTCACCAAAATGCATCATTAAGAGAGTAAAAAGGTAGCCTATAGAGTGGGTAAAGATAATTTCAATACCTCCATCTGATGAAGAACACTTAAACACGTACACATTTTAAGAAGACATATATGAACACATAGAGACTGTCACAAATCAGTAAGACAGATAACCCAATAAAAAATGGGCAAGAGACTTAAGTACTTCACAAGAGAGGATATCCAACTGGCCAGATTTATTAATCATGGCAGAAACATAAATTAGCACTAGTATGGCTAAAATTAAAAACATGGGAAATATCATGTGTTGGCAAAGATGTGGAGCAATTCAAATTTTTGTGCACTGCAGATAGAAATTTTAATTGACAGATTATTTGGGAAACTGCAGTATCTACTAAAGCAGAATGCAATGACTCAGCAATTCTACTCTTAAGCATGTACCTAGGAGTAACGTACATACACTAAAAACTAAAATATGCTAAAATTCTTATAGCTTCTCTATTAGTAATAGCCCAAATCTGGAAAATACCCAAATGCCCATCAATTAAAGAATGAATAATGAAATTGTGGTATGTTTACACAGTGGAATAGCAAATAGGAATAGGAAGGAAAAATCTAGAACATCACACAATATGTATCTATCCCGAAAAATCATGGTGAGCAAAGGGAGCCAGACACAAGAAAGTACTATGTTAGTCCATCTATGTTTAGTCCATTCATGTAAAGTTCATAAACAAGCAAAATTAATCAATGTGGTTAGAAGTCAGAAAATGGTCTCCTCTGGGATGGGGCAGGTAGTAATTAGCAGGGAGCATCAAGACAGGGCCTTCTGGAGTGCTAATAATATTTACTTTCTGGATTTGGACATTAGTTACTGGGTATGTTCACCAGTGAATATTCATTGATCTGTACACTTAGATTTTCTGCACTTTTCTGTATGTGCACTATACATCACTAAATTAGTGAGTGATTTATAGTTCATTCTAAATTCCAACAAAGTTTTTTTTTTTTCTCATAGCATTTTTGGCTAAGTTAATTAAAATAAAAGTGGACTGATTTATGCGTTAATTTACAAAACCGTTTCGCCACACCTTTAACTATGAAACCCATTTCTTTTTTTTTTTTTTTTCCGCCAAACCAGGATTTTCCATTACTGCCTGCTGCTATTGCTTGAGAGAGTTGCCATTTCAAACACTACTGGGAGGTTCCATTTCTTCATGGAGCCTATTTAAGTTACACATTTAGAACTTTTAATTACCAAAAAGTCCCCTGTGCCCTTTATAGGCATTTGACAGTTCTCACTTACCATCTTTAAATGGAGGAAAAGTTATGTCTTAAAGTTTATTTTACTGGCAAGTGGGCATAGGATGTTGGGGTAAGAAGTTTTTGCACTCATGCCTATGTCTGGTATTCTCTAGAAGAACTGTTCCACGGAATCATACATTTTACTAGAAATTCAGAAAGCTGAGCGGGTGGGCAGGAGAAAATGGAGATCAGACCTCTGAGCCACCTCGTTGTGTGTAGCCCAAGTTGCATAATGAAATATTATACAAAGTGAAGTAAGTCAGAAAGAAAAGCGCCAGCACAGTATATTAAGGCATATAAATGGAATTTAGAAAGATGGTAACAACGACCCTATATGCAAGACAGCAAAAGAGACACAGATATAATAAACAGACTTTTGGACTCTGTGGGAGAAGGCAAGGGTAGGATGATTTGAGAGAATAGCATTGAAACATGTATATTACCATATGTGAAATACTGATGCTCTCTAGAGGTTAAATTTCATGAAACAAGCTGAGTTTACTGAACACACACACTGGGAAGCTTCTGTTTCTGACCTTCTGAAAGCCATTGTACTAAAACCATTTCTATACAAGGGCAGTCTTGGCAGGGAAAGGTCACGTGTTGCTAAAAACCTCTATGTTGATGAAACATTTCCTGATTATCCAATGCATAATTACTTTTTTCTTCTACTTTAATTCAATATGTTTTGTTCATATGCATTTTTACCTACATATCGAATAAATGATATTGTCCCCCTTTAACCATTTTGGTTAAACCATTTTCATTTGCCTTTCTGATAAAAACTGAGGTGTTTCAAGGATGGTGATAGCATCATATTATTATATTTTGTTTCATGTTGCCCAAGACTCTTGCAAGTCCCTTGGACTGCAAGGAGATCCAACCAGTCCATCCTAAAGATCAGTCCTGGGTGTTCATTGGAAGGACTGATGTTGAAGCTGAAACTCCAATACTTTGGCCTCCTGATGTGAAGAGCTGACTCATTTGAAAAGACCCTGATGCTGGGCAAGATTGAGGGCAGGAGGAGAAGGGGATGACAGAGGATGAGATGGTTGGATGGCATCACCGACTCAATGGACATGGGTTTGGGTGAACTCCGGGAGTTGGTGATGGACAGGGAGGCCTGGTGTGCTGCGGTTCATGGGGTTGCAAAAAGACAGACAAGACTGAGCGACTGAACTGAACTGAACTGAAATCTTCCTTAACTAGCTTGTCATTGCAACTTTCTCATTACAAAGTGAATAAAGACTTCTTAGGCTCTTTATCTTTACACTCAGATAACTTTACACTCATATTCATATCAATGTTGTTCATAATATCTAAAAGATGAAGCAACCCCAAAGATGAACAGATAAACAAAATGAAGCTTATATATTTAATGGGATATCATCTAGCCTTAGAAAGAAGGAAATTCTGACATTGACTACAAGGTCAGATGAACTTCAAAGACATGATGCAAGGAAATAAGCCAGGCATAAAAGAACAAAAATTGTATGATTCAATTTATATGAGATGCCATTCATAGACACAAAAATAGAATGATACTTACCAGGGGAGTCAGGATTGGGGAGCTATTGCTTAATAGCCATAGAGTTTCAGATGGAGAAGATGAAAAAGTTCTGGAGACAGATGGTGGTGTTGGTCACACAACAATGTCAATACACTTAATGCCATGGACGCTTTAAAAGAGTAATTTTATATTGTGTATATTTTACCACCATAAAATATTTTTTTAGAAATTAAAAAAAGAATTCTTAGTTCTTTCCCTCACAAAATCTTGGGTTTTTAGGTCATTTTTGTTTCTAACTTTCTATGCTGCGTATCCCCAGTCCTTCTGTCTTAAATACTGACAATGCCTATATTTGACTTTGAGCAACACCTTAGTTGCAAACACAAGTGAATAGCACATTGCCTAAGGAACATAGAAGCTATTTTTTTCTGTTTAACAGTAATGCCTTAGAACAGAGAAACCTAGTTACATTTTAGTTCCGTAAAGAAGCTATTTTGCCATGGCTAGATTTTTGGACGATGGGAAAAAATACAGCACAATACATTTCAGTCGCTCAGTTGTGTCTGACTTTTTGTGACCCCATGAACTGCAGCACACCAGGCTTCCCAGTCCATCACCAACACCTGGAGCTTGCTCAAACTCAAGTCCATTGAGTCAGTGATGCTATTCAACCATCTCATCCTCTGTTGTCCCCTTCTTCTTCTGCCTTCAAACTTTCCTAGTATCAGGGTCTTTTCCAATGAGTCAGTTCTTTGCATCAGGTGGCCAAAATATTGGAGTTTCAGTTTCAACATCAGTCCTTCCAATGAATATTCAGGACTGATTTCCTTTAGGATGGTCTGGTTGGATATCCTTGCAGTCCAGGGGACTCTCAAGAGTCTTTTCCAACACCACAGTTCAAAAGCACCAATTCTTCAGCGCTCAGCTTTCTTTATAGTCCAACTCTCAAATTCATACATGATTACTGGAAAAACCATAGCTTGGACTAGATGGACCTTTATTGGCAAGGTAAAGTCTCTGCTTTTTAATATACTGTCTAGGTTGGTCATAGCTTTTCTTCCAAGGAGTAGGCGTCTTTTAATTTCATGGCTGTAGTTACCATCTGCAATGATTTTGGCGCCTAAGAAAATAAAGCCTGTCACTGTTTCCATTGTTTTCCCATCTATTTGCCATGAAATGATGGGACTGGATGCTGTGATCTTCATTTTTTGAAAGTTGAGTTTTAAGACAGGTTTTTCACTCCCCTCTTTCAATTTCATCAAGAGGCTCTTTAGTTCTTCTTTGTTTTCTGCCACAAGGGTGGTGTCATCTGCGTATCTGAGGTTATTGATATTTCTCCCAACCATCTTGATTCCAGCTTGTGCTTGATCCAGACTGGCATTTCACATGATGTACTCTGCATCTGTCAGTCAGTCAGTTCAGTTGCTCAGTAGTGTCAGACTCTTTGCAACCCCATGAATCACAGCATGCCAGGCCTCCCTGTCCATCACAGACTCCCTGAATACAAGTTACATAAGCAGTGTGACATTATATAGCCTTGACCTACTCCTTTCCTGATTTGGAACCAGTCTGTTGTTCCATGTCCAGTTCTAACTGTTGCTTCTTGACCTTCATACAGATTTTTCAGGAGGCACATAAGGTGGTCTGGTATTTCCATCTCTTGAAGAATTTTCCACAGTTTGTTGTGGTCCACACAGTCAAAGGCTTTGGTGTAGTCAATAAAGCAGAAGTAGACGTTCTTCTGGAATTCTCGTGTTTTTTCTATGATCCAACGGATGTTGGCAATTTGATCTCTGGTTCCTCTGCCTTTTCTAAATCCAGACTGAACATTCTGGAAGTTACTGTTTCATGTACTTTTGAATCCTGGCTTGGAGAGCTTTGAGTATTACTTTACTAACGTGTGAGATGAGTGCAATTGTTTAGCAGTTTGAGTATTCTTTGGCATTGCCTTTCTTTGGGGTTGAAATGAAGACTGACATTTTCCAAATTTGCTGGCATATTGAATGTAGCACTTTCACAGCATCATCTTTAAGAATTTAAAATAGCTCAACTGGAATTCCATCATCTCCACTAGGTTTGTTAATAGTGATGCTCCCTAAGGCCCACTTGACTACACATTCCAGGATGTCTGGCTCTAGGTGATTTGATCACACCATCTTGGTTATCTGGGTCATGAAGATCTTTGGTTTTTTTTTTTCTTTTTCTTTTTTTGCTATTTAAAAAATTTTAATTGGAGGCTAATTACTTTACAATATCGTGGTGGTTTTTGCCCTACATTCACACGAATCAGCCATAGGTATACATGTGTTCCCCATCCTGGCCCTCCCTCCCACCTCCCTCCCTATCCCATCCCTCAGGGTCATTCCAAGGCACCAGCCCTGAGCACCCTGTCTCATGCATCGAACCTGGACTGGTGATCTATTTCACATAGGATAATATACATGTTTCAGTGTTATTCTCGCAAATCATCCCACCTTCACCTTCTCCCACAGAGTCCAAAAGTCTGTTCTTTACATCTGTGTCTCTTTTGCTGTCTTGCATATAAGGTCATCATTACCATCTTTCTAAATTCCATATATATCCATTAATATACAGTATTGGTGTTTTTCTTTCTGGCTTACTTCTCTCTGTATAATAGGCTCCAGTTTCATCAGTTCTAATGAGGTGGATGAAATTGGAGCCTATTATGAAGATCTTTTTGGTACAGTTCTTCTGTGTATTCTTGCCACCTCCTCTTAGGAGGCGCCTCCTCTTAGGAGCCTCCTCTTAGGAGGCTTCTGTTAGGTCCATATCATTTCTGTCCTTTATTGTGTCCATCTTTGCATGAAATGTTCACTTGGTATCTCTAATTTTCTTGAAGAGATCTCTAGTCATTGCCCTTATATTGTTTTCCTCTATTTCTTTGCACTGATCACTGAGGAAGGATTTCTCATCTTTCCTTGCTATTGTTTGGAACTCTGCGTTCAAATGGGTATATCTTTCCTTTTCTCCCTTGCCTTTAGCTTCTTATTTTTTCATGGGAACAAGTAGTTTAAACAAAGAAATAGTGACACTAGTGATGGTGTCACAGGAGGTCACCTAACTCCCCACTGTAGAGTTCAGAGCAAATATTCTTTAGAAATTAAAGGGTTCCTCATTTTCTGAGTCTACACAAGTGTGAAAATGATGTTGCTTCATGAAAAAGCTCATTACTTAAAAACATTAAATTCAGGTTGAAAGAAAAAATAATTTCAACTGTATTTTCTAATTCATCTGCTACTTTCTAGTCTATTAAATAGTAAGCCCCCCAAATTACTCATTCACTCTCTGCTTTCTCTTGTCCTCTCATTCTTCTTTGCACACACTGAGCTCCTTAGAAATCACAGAAGAAAATCTAAATTCTTCATCAAAGATTGCAAGATTCATCACAATCCAGCTGAAGACTGTTTTTCTTACCTTCTCTCTTCATGCTGTTCCCACACGCCCTAGGTTCACCCTGTCGGCACACCAGCTACCTTTCAGAACAGGCCATGGTACCTGCATCATGTGGTCCTTTTGCTACAAATGCTATTAATATGTGTTCTGATCAGAATACCTTCCCATCTTTCTCCATGTGACAGTTTTGTATCCATCTCTGAAGCAGTTCAGTTATCACCTCTGTGAAGCATTCTGCACTTTTTCTTCCTCTTCCCAGTCAATCATCTCCTGCTTTTCAAGGATTCTCAGGGATGCACATTCTACCACGGTGCTGATAACACAAGGTAGCCATTGCACACAGGTAGGTTTCAGCTCTGAGACTAGAAGTTTCTCCAGAGTGATGTCCTCAATGCATCACAGCACCTGCCTGATGCAGTGCCTTTGCATAAACTCTCAGATGCTTATTGAACATACGAATGCATAATGAATGGAGGAATAAGTGCAAATCAAGACATACACATTCATTATTGTGGATTTCACAGACAGAACACAAAGGCTTGTGTGTCCAGAGGCAGGAATGAAAGTGAAATTTCATTCTGAAGGGAAGGAGCAGTTTTTGTACTTACTGGCTGAATGTCAACCTAACTTACAATACAAGATCGTTTACTCTATATCTGCCGAGCAGGGCACACTCACGTTACAGACGAGAGGGCTGTGAAAATCAATTCACATCAGTTAACTGCTTTCAAGCTGAAAAGTAATAAACTTTCTTCAATATATAAAATAAAAATAATGTCCTCCAGCATTTTTTTTTAATAGAAAAGACTCCCTTTCTACATAGAAAAAGCATGGTAGGAAAGTAAATAGAATTGTTTCCACTTACAATGCTTTCAAGTTTTATCCCTGGAGCCATTTGGCCTGAGATATAAAGGTGGAAAGAAACTCAGTTTTATGCATACACATGCACTCACACAGTACACCCTCTCGAGTCAACCAGGCAGTGACAAGTTACTTGGATGCTAAATCGAAACTTTTGCACCAAACAAAATTGTGCACTGTGTGGGAGAGCATTAGGGCTGCTGGGTTTGAAGGTTTGCCTTGGCTGGAATTCACTGCAACACCACCCACCTCTCTCCAGTTGCAATATTAGAACCAGGTCACCTAGATGCTGTGAAACAGATGTTCATTGAAGAGAAAAGGAAATAGGTGGTGTCCATCGAAAAGTGATAGCCAGGGCAGAGGGGAAAGCATATTTTTACCTACAACAGAAGCTTAATATTCTGGAAAATTCTTGGTAGGGCAAAAATTCCTAGCTCTCCAGGAATCTGCAACACTTAGTAAGCACTTCAGTATACCAAGAGGCAAGAAAGCAGAATGGGGAATGGCTCAGACTTTGGGATCAGCCTGGCTTTGACTCCCAGGCCTTCATTTTCTAGCTATGTGCCCTTGGGAAAATTTTGTTGTTCAGTTGCTCACTTGTGGCCAACTCTTTGCAACCCCAAGGACTGCAGCATGCCAGGCTTCCCTGTCCTTCACTCCGCTGGAATTTGCTCAAACTCATGTCCACTGAATCAATGATGCCATCCAACCATGTGTTGCCCCCTTCTCCTCCTGTCTTCAATCTTTTCCAGCATCAGAGTCCTTTCCAATGAGTTGGCTCTTTGCATCAGGTGGCCAGGGTATTGGAGCTTCAGCTTCAACATCAGTCCTTTCAATGAATATTGTACTTGTTTCTTGTCTACAAACGTGGGACAAAAACAATACCTACCTCATATAGTTTTGGGGACAATTGCATATGTTGATACACATAAAGGACTTCAAATAGCCCATAGCACAGTCAACTATTGTCACAATGATCATCTCCACACAGAGGGACAGCATTGCCCGACTGGAGTTGGCAACAAACTTTACCTGTTTCTAAAGAAGGAGGAACAGTGCTCAGGGCTTCCTCAAAGGGCTAGAAAACCCAGTCAGTTCTCAGTGCTGAGAAGGCTTGCGCTTACAAAAGCCAGGAAGGGACGTGGCAAAAAAAAACAAATACAGAACCTCAAACCATCCTTCGAGTTTCCAGAAGCTACACTTTACGAAAGTGCAACACAGGCTAGGACTGATTGCATCCCTCTGCCTGGGAATCTTCTCAGCAATTTGACAGAGTTATTGCCCAATAACGCTTGGCCTTAGCTCTGGGCCTCCAGATTCCTCACTTGAGTCTTCCTCCCTGTTCCAAACTTTCACTCATTATTGATTTCCTTCTGAAAGAAGTTCTCTCCCAATTTAGGTAAGATTGAAGTTGAGTGATTCAAGGTGAGCGTATGTTATTATGAATATCAATACACCCTCTGATGTCACATTGCAATACTTACTAAACTAAGTCACTGATTAGCAGGAATAGGAATGAGCAATTTGAATCCAGAAGTTTCTCTATTTAAAAATTTATGTTTAATAAATGTTCACTAATACAAGCAAAGCTATACAGCATAGCCTAGCATTAACGATGTGTTTGTCAGTAAAAGATGATAGAAACTGTGAGCTATTTCAGCCTTCATCTCTGGCATATTGTTTGTTTTTGTGCATATTCTTACGTATTTTGTGAGCAACATTAAGTCCACCATACCCAATAAATACAAAAGTTTCAAATGGCTGATTAGAAGAGGGATTCAATTTTGATACGAAAATAAGCAATATCCGCTGCTTCTGGTTATGATGGAGTAACTGGTGCCCCACTCACCTTGCTCTGTAAACAGCCATAGGATGGACACCTGAGTCCTCAATATGAGGTAACTGTGCCCATACCTTGAACAATAGACAGTGCAAATCAGAAGGCCTTAAGAGAGAAAAACCAGGCAAGAACTGTGAATATACCAGTCTTGTGGCTATATATAATTTTCTGAGAGGAATGTAGAAAGCTGGAATCCAAGCAGACACTGGTTCTTCTGGGCAGAGAGAGAGAGCAGAGTCCAGAGACCATTGCAAAATCTGAAGGGTTGCTGTTGTTCAACTGTTCAGTTGTGTCTGACTCTTTGTGACCCCATGGACTGCAGCGTGCCAGGCCTCTCTGTTCTTCACCATCTCCTGGAGTTTGCTCAAACTCATGTCCATTGAGTCAGTGATGCCATCCTACCATCTCATCCTCTGTCACTCTTTTCTCCTTTTGCCCTCAATTTTTCTCAGCATCAAGGTCTTTTCCAATGAGTTGGCTCTTTGCATCTGGTGGCCAAAGTATTGGAGCTTCAGCTTCAGCATCAGTCCTTCCAATGAATATTCAGGACTGATTTCCTTTAGGATTGCCTGATTTGATCTCCTTGCAATCCAAGGGACTCTCAAAGTCTTCCCAGCACCACAGTTCAAAAGCATCAATTCTTTGGCATTTAGCCTTCTTTCTGGTCCGACTCTCACATCTGTACATAACTACTGGAAAAACCATAGCTTTGATTATACAGACCTTTGTTGGCAAAGTAATAGTCTGCTTTTTAATATATTGTCTAGGTTTGTCATAGCCTTTCTTCCAAGGAGCAAGCATCTTTTAATTCCTTTGCAGAAGTCACCATCTGCAGTGATTTTGGAGCCCAAGAAAATAAAGTCTGTCACTGTTTCCACTGTTTCCCCATCTATTTGCCATGAGATGATGGGACCAGAGGCCATGATATTAGTTTTTTGAAAGTTGAATTTTAAACCAACTTTTTCACTCTCCTCTTTCACTTTCAAGAGGCTCTTTAGTTTTTCTTTGCTTTCTGCCACAAGGGTGGTGTCATCTGCATATCTGAGGTTATTGATATTTCTTCTGGCAATCTTGATTCCAGCTTGTGCTTGATCCAGCCTGGCATTTCACATGATGTACTCTGTATATAAGTTAAATAAGTAGGGTGACAATAGCCTTGACGTACTCCTTTCCCAATTTGGAACCAGTTTGCTGTTGTCTAGTTCTCACTGTGACTTCTTTTTTTTTTTTTTTAATTTTTTTATTAGTTGGAGGCTAATTACTTCACAACATTTCAGTGGGTTTTGTCATACATTGATATGAATCAGCCATAGATTTACACGTATTCCCCATCCCGATCCCCCCTCCCACCTCCCTCTCCACCGATTCCTCTGGGTCTTCCCAGTGCACCAGGCCGGTGAGCAACTTGCTATGCATCCCCACCTGGGCTGGTGATCTGGTTTCACCTGATAGTATACATGCTGATTTCTTTGAAACACCCACCCTCACCTTCCCCACAGAGTTCAAAAGTCTGTTCTGTTTTCTGTGTTCTCTTTTTCTGTTTATGCACTATTAGGTTTATCGTTACCATCTTCTAAATTCCCATTATATATGGTGTTAGTATGCTGTAATGGTCTTTATCTTTCTGGCTTACTTCACTCTGTATAATGGGCTCCAGTTTCATCCATCTCATTAGAACTGATTCAAATGAATTCTTTTTAATGGCTGCGTAATATTCCATGGTGTATATGTACCACAGTTCCTTATCCATTCGTCTGCTGATGGGCATCTAGGTTGCTTCCATGTCCTGGCTATTATAAACAGTGCTGCGATGACCATTGGGGTGCACGTGTCTCTTTCAGATCTGGTTTCCTCAGTGTGTATGCCCAGAAGTGGGATGGCTGGGTCATATGGCAGTTCTATTTCCAGTTTTTTAAGAAATCTCCACACTGTTCTCCATAGTGGCTGTACTAGTTTGCATTCCCACCAACAGTGTAAGAGGGTTCCCTTTTCTCCACACCTCTCCAGCATTTATTGCTTGTAGACTTTTGGATAGCATCCATTCTGACTGGCGTGTAATGGTACCCCATTGTGGTTTTGATTTGCATTTCTCTGATAATGAGTGATGTTGAGCATCTTTTCATGTGTTTGTTAGCCATCTGTATGTCTTCTTTGGAGAAATGTCTGTTTAGTTCTTGGCCCATTTTTTGATTGGGTCATTTATTTTTCTGGAATTGAGCTTCAGGAGTTGCTTGTATATTTTTGAGATTAATCCTTTGTCTGTTGCTTCGTTTGCTATTATTTTC